>NC_054880.1:3843953-4143953 GCF_018320785.1 Cheilinus undulatus
AACACCGCCATCTACTGTCTGATCTCGGTCATTACATTTTTCCACATGGTCAAGGTCTTAATGCCATAATGGTACTGTCCAAAATACTCTGTTTTTCTCACGTTGTTATCCCTGTTTAATTGTATAGCATGCTTTAGTGTTACTGTATTGTACATGTGCTTATGTTATTCCTTCTATCCTCATATAAACTTTACTCATTGGTAATGTGGTCATTTTAGTTATTAAGAGTCAAACACAACTAAGATGATTGAGTTAATCCATAAACTGGAGTACATTTGTTTCTATAGTCTTTCTTTCCTTGATATAAAATGTATCGTTTTATGGCCTGGGATAGTTTCTATCTGATGAATGGTGAGACTGAAAACACTGTTATTTCAGTCCCTGGGAGGAGTGGGAAAACCCTCCTCTCTCCCCGCATTAAGAAGTGGTGCTTTCAAGTACACTCGCTCTTCTTGCATGCTCTCTTCTAACGCTTTCTCTTCTTCCAACATGTCACTCTTTCTCTCTTCTTGTGTACTTCACTTTTGTTATTAGCTGGCATTTCTTTTTTGGCCTTTAGCTTTTTCTTGTTGTTTCTTCCAAGTTTTTTTCCATGTCCAAGCTTTTGGTCTCCATGAATTGTCGGCAACTTTATCCATCCATCCATTTTCTTTCACTTTTTGGGGTTGGGTCGTGGTTTTGCGTCAAAAGTGGACTAGCATTTCCAGAATAAACAAGACACCTTAAGTCAACAAAATCTCTTCTTTTTCTCTCGCAGCATTAACATCACCAGACCAATTTCTGCTTAGCATTAAAGAAGTCAAATTACCAGAGCCCACAGTGTCTAATAGATTTTTTTCCCCACAAATTTGAAGAGCAAATGAATCCCTCATATTACGACAATGAAACTATATAACTTTTGACACTGTGAGCCAAAAGACGAAGAACATTTAGAAAAAGATTTTAAAAATATTTTTAAGTTGGGATATTGTTCATAGTTTAAGCTTTCCCTTTTTGTGTGAGAGTAAATAAAAGCTATTGTTGAACCAAAATTAGTGTTGTGTTTTCTTAATGTCAGTAGCTTTGAATTATGTGGTGACAGTAGTAAGTGTTATAATATCAGAATTAAAAGTCAAACATAAATTCCGAGCCTTTATTAGATGAATTGCATCAGTGCTGGCACAGAGCATCACTTTAGTCTTTGTCTCTGTGTCTAGAATTATAAGTGATTTACTTATAAAGTGCTTTTTGTAGAAGGTTTTCTTTGAAGATTTAATGAATGTAAACAAAAAGAGCAGACAAGAACATTTAATTGTCTAAATGTCATCAGAGACATAACTAACTATATACTATACACATCATGGAATCCCTTCTGGACTGAATCTGATTGGTCGAGGGTTCATATACCAGCAACACAATGACTCCAAGCATACTTCACAGCTGTGACAGCAGAGACTTTTTGACCAAGAAAATGGAATCTGAAGAACTGGAAATGATGGACTGGACAACTCAAAGTCCAGAACAGGATATTGTTGAAAAAAACATTGGGTTTTTATTGGATTTGAAGATTGATTGCACAAAAGTTACATCAAAAGCAAGTCTGTGGGAACAGCTAAAACCATCTGGAGCTCAAAAACAACAGAGACTGTTGAAAAGTCCATAAAAACAATGACAGCAAGAATGCAAGCTGTTATCAAGTCCAAAGGAGGCCGTACAAAATATGATGTTTTTTGGTTATTATGTATGAAAGGGATGATTTTGTTGTGTCAGTTTGTTATTTGGTTTTATTATTAGCCCCAAAAAGATAAAAACATTTTCAGTTTTGGACAGTTTTTGAAAATTATTCCTAATTATTTATGTGTACTTGTTTTTATGATAGGTGGTCAGATAAATTTGTTAATTTTTGAATTTTAATAAACCATGCATGACCTCAAAGATTTGAATTTAACCTAATAGTAATTAGAAACGTTTTTCTAAATTCAGTTTGAGGTACGAAAATATCAGAATATAAAATCTTGACTGAGTAAAATTGTTAGTTTTAGTTCCAGCATTATGAGCTCAAAATATGGACTTTCTGATGTTTCTTTTGTAAACGTTGGCTGATCTGAATCCTGCCATGTGTTCCGTTTTCAGCGCCAGATATTCGACGTTTTTTTCTGAAGGCTGGAAGTGTGTGCCTGATTTAGCGTACTTCTGGTTTCCGGGTCGTGGATTCTTTTAAGCCGATCACCGCTTTTTTCGTCCCTCTTCGACTCTTGCTCAGCTAAAAACTATTTGGAGCTCATAAACAAAAGAGACTGTGGAAGTCCATAAAAACAATGACAGTAAAAATGCAAGCTGTTATCAAGTCCAAAGGAGGCCATACAAAATATGTTTTTCATTATTGTGAAAATTATTATGATTTTGTAGTTTGGGTTTATTATTTGTTTTTCTTATTAGCCCCAAAAAAGATTTTAAAAAAACTTTTAGTTTGGGACATTTTTTGAAACGAGTTCTAATTTATTTTATTTTCACTTATTTATTCCAGGTGGTCAAAAATATTTTTTTATTTGTGAATTTTTATAAACCATGCATGACCTCAAACTTTGATTTTAACCTAATAGTAATTAAAAAACATTTTTCTAAATTCAAGCATCCGTTTGAGGTATGAAAATATCAGAATATAAGATCTTAACTAAGTAAAACGTTTATTTTTAGTTCCAGCTTTATGGGATCAAGATATGAACGACCTGATGTTTCTTTGCAAATATTGGCTGATCTGGATCCTGCCGTGTGTTCCTTTTTAAGGGCAGTATATTCGAAGTTTTATTCTGAAGGCCGGAAGTGTGTGCTTCATAGAGTGTTTTTGTTTCCGGGTCATGCAAGCGCTGTCTTGCCGAGCATTGTTGGCGTGTTTGGATGATCCAGGTTCTGTTTGAGCGTTCAGAGTGGACTTTTCTCATCCTTCTTCGACTCTTGGATGTTTGTCAAATGTCCGGCTTTCAGGCTCTTTCAGGTTTGTTTTCTTTCTTCTTCTCTAAACTTGTTTCCAGTAAATGTTTCTGAGAGCTGAGCCTTTAGCTACCTTTTACAGCTACATGCAGCACATTGTTAGCTTTGGCTGGATTTTTTTTTATGATGAGTGAACTCTTATTATGACGCCAGTCGGACCAATCCGTTTGAGCCACAACCTCTGCTGCTAACTGGTCTTTACTTGAGGATTTATGGTTGTTCATGGTCAGAGGTGTCAAATATTCACATTCATTACTCGGGGAGAAGTATGGATACTAGGGTTTACAAAGACTTCTGTAGAAGTTGAAGAATCAACTCAAGCTTTTTACTCAAGTAAAATTTAAAAAGTACTGGTATCAAAACTCCTTAAATATAAAAGTAAAACTAATGTAAGGGGAAAAAATGCCATTAAGGAAAAAAGCTTAGTGCAGGGGCTTACAGTGCACTACCCCACCTCCCCCAAAAATGTTTTTTTAAAGGCCATAATGACTTTAATGTTATAGTAAAATGTTAATGTTTAAAAATTTGGGGTTTCAGCTGCATTTATGCCCATTGAAAATGAACGCATTCTAGTACAATGCAAATACATTGAAGATCCATATTTGTGTAGTACCAACCTCCTCACTGGTGCTTGGTTGGGACATTTCGCTCCAGTTCTCTTGAGTCTCTGCCACGGACATCTTCGTACTAGGCTACATACGTTTATTTATTTATTTATTTTTTTTAATTATTTATTAATTAAAATTAAATGCCATTACATAAAAGCATACATGCAAACATAACGTTGACAGACTACAATAATAACTTAAAATAAACCAATGTAAACAGAGGTACAGCAGAGACTTATCCTTTATACACATAATAATACATTGAGGCTTACCAAACAAACAAACAAACAGACAAAACAAAACAATACAAAACAAAGAAACTCATTTATGAAGGACTAAAGAATTTGTTATATATTTCTAAGGTTTTTGCGCATTTTCTGTTCCAGGTTGCTAGAGCTCTAATGTAGTTATTTAATTCAATTAAAAATAGTTTGAAGAGGGGGCGGCTATTTTCAGTAAATTTCATTTTGTGGATGTGGTATTTTACAAGTATGATAAATTCAAATTGTTTGTTTTGGTGATTAAAGTTAATTACAATACTTTGTTAATTGAGGTTAATTTTTTTTAGAGGATTTTGAGCAATAAATTGATCCAATTGTTTCAAGAAATTGTAACATGGGCTGCATTCATAAAACAGATGTTATAAGTTTTCCACGTTGTTTTGGTAGAAGGTACAGTTTGGAGATTAATCGATCATTTTGGAGATCTGTAAGTTGATTTGTAAGCCTTGCCAGCAGGATAAGACTGTTCTGGAATTTGAAGGGTCGTCCTGACATGTTTATTGGTGCATTTTTTGTCTTTAATATTGATTCCATTAATTAAGAGATATTCAGATGTATTTTTTAGACCTTTCATTAGTTCCCTGATACCTTTTGGAATACTTTTGATAAAGTTACATAATTATATTCTTGAGAAGTTATAGGAAAATTAAATCTGTTAATTAAAAGCTCGTATTTCACAACTTCCCTTCCTTCCTCAAACAAGTCTTGTATATACATAACATTTTTGTCTATCCATGTTTGGTGATAGATTCATTATTCCAAATAATTGATTTGTGGGGTGAAAAGTTATGATTATGGCAGAGATTTCATGCTAGCAAGGCCTGTTGGTAGAAGGTGGACAGTTTGACAGGAAATTTGACGGCATTATAATGACATTTTAAAACAAGTTGTAACCCTCCTACCTCATTAAAAATATTGGTAGGAATAAAGTACCACAGTGAGCCCAGTCTCCTTAAGCATTCTTGAATCCATTTTATCTTGAAGGTGTTGTTTAAGTCTTCAAAGTCCAACAGTTCCAGCCCTCCAGTGTCCTTGGGTTTAGTTAATAATCCTTTTCTGATGTGATGGCAACGATTTTTCCAAACAAAGTCTGTGAAGAGTTTGTTGATATCTTTACATGTAGTGCTGCTGACCTCTAGTGGCAAGGCCGGGTGAACAAATCTGGAGACACCTTCTGCCTTGGTTAGGGGGGTCCTTCCCTATATGGAAACGTCTCTTTATAACTATAAAATAAAGATTGATTTTGTCTTTTTTAGCTCTGGAGCAAAATTAATTTTTTCTCTTTCCTTTCGGTCTTTTGTAGTATGAATCCCCAGGTATTTGACATTTTCTTTAACATCAATATCACAAATATTACTGTCATGACAATTGTATAAACACAAAATTTCACATTTGGATGTATTTCATTTTAGACTGGATGCAGCCAAAAATTTGCCGATAAGAGAGATTGCTTTTTCAACCTGATGTTTGTCGCTTAAAAAAAGAGCAGTATCATCTGCCAGCTGTGTTACTCGGATTTCCTTTTGAAAGATGTTTATACCTTGAATATTATTATCATTTTTTATGTACCTAGATAAAAATTTCCACGGCTAACAAAAATAGAAATGTCTTGAACGAAACTCAATCACACGACAAAAGCCTAATACCTCAAATAATGGCTAGAAAATTCAGTTTTGTTTTATGAAACCTTCTAACAAAATGATTATTAAAAATATAATAACACTGTAACACTTCACATCATTCCACCTTCCTAAAGCAAAGGTCAATGCCATTATTTGCTTCGGTGCCATTAAGCAGACCTGAGTCTGTCTCCTCACTCATCACTGCTGGCTGTGTCTGACTCGCCTCTCTTCATCCCCAGGCACATAAACATCCATGCTGGAGGACTGCGGGAGCAAGTTGTGGTCAAACTTAGTTGTATTGTGGTCTTACTTAGTCATATTTTAACAGCCATATATATATGTGTGTGTGTGTGTGTGTGGGTGTGTGTGTGTGTGTGTAAAATTACCATTATTCTCAGTTGAACAGATCATGTGATCCCATCCCTTTAGTATAAAGGTCTAAGTCCGGAGTGTGACTTAGACTGTTTTATAAGCTTTTAAAGTTGCAGCTGCTTCAAAAAGAAAGAAATTCTATCAAGTTTAGTTCTTAGGTAAAGTTAGAAAATTATTCACAGATTCGGCCTTTCCTCCACCTAAATAACTCAGCAGAGGATCATCACATTTACAATCACCGTACAGTTGACCGTAGGCTACAGCACGATTTTTCTTCAAACAAACCATCTCCAGGGCATGACAGATTAACCCCATAACACCTGTTGTCGCATATTTGATACATACTTTTATGATGCATCTATCTTATTAATATACTCTATAAATTACTCAAAAAAACTTCTGAATACAATCTGATAAATGATAAAACAGTGCCTATGATTTATGGTTCAAGAGTTACCAAACAATCTACAAAGAGGTGTGCATAAGGGTTATTAAATAAAATCATAATTCAGAAACTGCATTTTGTATGAGCTTGGGTTGTCTTTGTGAGATATTAAAATTAGTTTGATGATCCGAAACATTTTAGTGTGATAAATATGCAAAAGAAAATCAGTAACCACTATGATGATGATTTAGCTTTCTATGTTGCGTCATTGCAGTTTATTTTCATGCAACTCTGAGCAACAATTAAAAGGATTGTGAGATTTCTCACTCCTTATCAATCTCTACACTGGAAAACAATGCAATGAACATGTTCAGCATAGAAAGACATCCAATGAATAATCGTAAATTAATCCATTGCTGACAAATGTCAGCAAATTTTGTAGACAACATCAGTGATTCATTACAGTCCCACTCTTTAATTCTTGTCACATATTTTCATTTCTTTCAGCGTCTCCTCTTCCATCTCTGGTAGTTTTGATCTTAAAGCTTTCTGCTTTCCTCTCTGACCAGTGAGGAAACTTAGAAAGTACAATGAAAGAATCTGTGGTCAAAACAGCACAGTCAAGACCAGCTGTTTTGTGAACTTTTTAGATCAATACTTGTCTCTCAATGGAAAAAAAGGATTGATATGATGAGATGTAAGGAGTGGGGAGGGGCCTTAACAAACTAAAACTGTAATTTTTTACGTTAAGAAGTTTTGTGTTAAAATACAATCAGTTTTTCTTACAATGCGTTTCTGTATTTTAGTTTTTCCCGAAGAGGTCCAGCAACTGTCAGTGAATAAAGAGGGGGCATGCCCTGAGCAGCAGGAGAGGAGCGAGCATCTGAAAATTAAAGATGAACCTGAGGAACTGTGGAGCAATCAAGAGAGAGATCAGCTTCAAGGGCAAGAGGAGGATGATGTCAAGTTCACTTTTGTTCCTGTCCCTGTGAAGAGTGAAGATGATGAAGAGGAGCCTCAGTCTTCACAGCTTTATCAAAACCAATCCAAAGAGTCAACCAGGTACTTTGATCCAGAGAGAGATTTACAACAACATTCTGAGGTCAAGACTGAAGACTCTTCTGATCCAGAGACTGATGACAGCACTGATTGGAGGGAGCTGACAGAACACCAGTCAGGTTTAAAGCCAGTGGAACAAAGCACAAGAAAGATAGGAAAGAATAGAAAGAAATTGTATATCTGCTCAGTGTGTGGAAAAAAATTTAAGGATGGAACGGCTTTGACTAGACACATGGTTGTTCATACCAAAGAAAAACCCTTCAGCTGCTCTGTATGTGGTCAGAGATTCACCCAAAAAGGAGATTTAACTCGTCACATAAGAATTCACACAGGTGAGAAACCATTTGTCTGCTCTCTGTGTGGTCAGAGATTTACCCAAAAAGGAGATTTAACTCGTCACATGAGAATTCACACAGGTGAGAAACCATTTGCCTGCTCTCTGTGTGGTCACAGATTTACTAGAAAAGGCATTTTAACTCGTCATATGAGAATTCACACAGGAGAGAAACCATTTGTCTGCTCTGAATGTGGTCAGAGATTTTCCAGAAAAGGAGATTTAACTGCTCACCTGAGATTTCACACAGGAGAGAAACCCTTTGGCTGCAATTTGTGTGGTCAGAGATTTACACGAAATGGAGCTTTAACTAGTCACATGAGATTTCACACAGGAGAGAAACCATTTGTCTGCTCTGAGTGTGGCAAAAAATATACCAATCAAGCAGCTTTGACCAGACATATGCTAATTCATATCAGAGAAAACCCCTTCAGCCACTCTCAATGTGGTGAGAGATTTCCCAGTAAAGGCAGTATGATGAGACAAATGAAATCTGACTCAAGAGTAAAACCCTGTGTATGCTCTGACTGTGGTCAGAAATTTGCCGAAAAAAAAGGTTTAACTGTTCACATGAGAATTCACACAGGTGAGAAACCATATGTCTGCTCTGAATGTGGCAAAACATTTAACCATCAAGTAAGTTTGAACAGACATATGACTATTCATACCAGAGGAAACCCCATCAGCCACTCACAACATGGCAAGACTTTTACCCAAAAAGGAAGTGAGACTGAACACCTAAAAAATCATGAAGCAGCATCAGCAGGATTATCTTGTAGTGAAGATCCAGGTTTCAGTTCCTGATGACTCCCTTTGGGGTGTCCTGTCCTGCATGGGCGTCATTAAAATTGATCAAAAGTTGGAGCTGGAATTCTCCATATGAAATGTTTCACTTTTTATGCTGTTGATTTCAGAATGTTTTTAACTTTTTTTCTGTCAGAAACAATTCTTGTTAAAAGCTTTTGGATCAAAAAATGGAACTGCATTTTTAAAATAAAAAAACACCTTCAGGACACAAAATCTCCCTTTTTTCTCTTAGCTTTCACATCATCAGATCAACTTTTTCTTGGAGTCAGAGATGTAAAAAATACCAGAGCCTACAGTGTCAAATACACATTTTTCCATTTGTGAAATTCTGCGCCAAAAGATGAACATTTAGAAAAAGTAGAAAAATCCTTTTAAATGCAGATATCGTTCTTGGAACAGGCTCTCCCCTTTTTGACTGTAGCAAAAGCTATTGTTAAACCAAGATGAGTGTTGCGTATTAATCATGTCAATCACTTTGAATTATGTGTTAATTTAAAGTAGTAAGTGTAGTAATCTTGGAATTAAAAGTTAAACATAAATTCCCAGAAGTAATTTTATTGATAACGCTCAAATCAAAAGGGAGACATGGATCTTTTTAACCATGTGTGGCATGTTTCCTCTACCCGGAGACAATTTCTTAGCTGCTGGTACAGAGCATCACTTCAGTCTTTGTCTCTGTGTCTTAACAACAAGAATAATAAGTGATTTACTTAAAGATTGCATTCAAAAGAAGATTTTTAAAAATTAAATGAAAAGCAATAAAAAGGACAAGTAAGAGCATTTAATTGTCAACAGACATGTCATCAGAGAAATAACCAACAACCCACATACTGTAGACGTACATCGTCATCGATCTCTTCTGGACTGAATCTGATTGGTCGAGGGTTCATATACCAACAACACAAAGTCCAGATTTGGATCCTGTTGAAAGAAATTGGGATTTATTAGATTAGAAGATTGATTGGACAAAAGTTCCATCAACAGCAAGTCTGTAGGAACAGCTAAAACCTATTTGGAGCTCATAAACAACAGAGACTGTGGAAGTCCATAAAAACAATGACAGCAAGAATGCAAGCTGTTATCAAGTCTAAAGGAGGCTGTATGTAGCACCACATTATGTAACAACGTCGCATTATGTAAGCCACTAAGCAGTTAGGGTTAGGGCAAGGTAGCAGGGTATACCCTGGAGTCCACCTTATGTCCTAGGGTTAAGGTTAGGGGTTTAGTCTAGAGCCCTGAAGGGGGGTTAGGTTTGGGCATAAGTCACTAAGCGGTTAGAGTTAGGGCAAGGTAGTTGGGTAGGGCATACCTTGGAGCCCACACTAAGTTCTATGGTAAGTGTTATTACATAATGCGGTGTTATTACATAATGTGGCACTACACCGTACAAAATATGTCTATTCATTATTATGTGTGAAAAAGGGATGATTTTGATGTTTCAGTTTATTTGGTTTTATTATTAGCCCCAAAAAGATGACAGTAACACAGTAACATTTTTAGTTTTGGACATTTTTTTTAAAAGAGTTCTAATTTTTTTATGTTCACTAGTTCTTATGACAGGTGGTCCAATTAAATTGTTGATTTGTTATTTTTTATAAGCAATAGAAACCATGTATGTTGTCACAAGCTTCTGAATGTAACCTAAAAGAAATTAAAACTATTTTTCTGAACAAGATATGACAACATCTGAGTGAAATATCTCGACTATGTAAATCCTTTAGTTTTAGTGCCAGCATTATGAGCTCAGGATATGAACTATCTGATGTTTCTTTTTAAAATATAAACTGTTCTGAATCCTGCCATGTGGTCCGTTTCCAGGGCAGGATATCCTAAGTTTTATTCTGAACGCCGGAAGTGTGTTCCTGAGGTAGTGTTTTTGTTTCCGGGTCGTCAAGACTTTCCCTCCCGAGCATCGCTTGTGTGTTTGGATGATCCAGTGTTCTGTAGGAGCGTCCAGAGTGGACTTTTCTCGTCCTTCTTCGACTCTTGGATGTTTGTCAAATGTCCGGCTTTCAGGCTCTTTCAGGTTTGTTTTCTTTCTTCTTCTCTAAACTTGTTTCCAGTAAATGTTTTCGAGAGCTGAGCCTTTAGCTAACTTTTACAGCTACATGCAGCACATTATTAGCTTTGGCTAGCTTCAGATAACAATATTGCTTTGTTCCCAGGTCTGCAGAAATCGTGGCTGACTGTTGTTCGATGATAAAATGTGTGAGAGGATTTTTTATGATGAGTGAACTCTAAGATTATCACGCCAGTCAGACCTTATTCGTCTGAGCCACAACCTCTCCTGCCAACTGGTCGTTACCTGAAGATTTATTTTTGTTCACAGTTTGCTGCACAATGGTCTGGGTCTACTCAAAAAGACATTTTGGGGCTATAATCGAAGGATTACGCTTGTTGAATCATTAACGACTGCAGATGATGGATCTGACCCGCTGATTTCTCTTTCAGACTTTCTGCTGTGCTGTGAAAGTTATCTGCACGTCTCAGAATTTTTGCAGATATGCTGATGAAGATTCACAAGGCCACCATGGGCCGATGTTCCAAAGAACAGACAAGGGAAACTGTTTAAAAACACATTACAGTTTTTTTGTTTGGCTTGCCAGCTAAGGGGGGCTCTGTGTAATTTTTAGTGACACATGATAGTTTTTTTTTTTTTTTTTTAACAGATATCTGATCATTTCCTACCCCGGCCAATTGGCGATAAAAACAGATTGATAAAGAAATATTTCATGAATACTCCAAAAACTGTGGTGAGAGAAAGACACCAGAGACAAGATGACATAGGTTGAGCTGTTTTCTAGTCTTGGCCACGGAGAAACAGTGACATCAACACAGTGTGAGGTTGAAGCCAGATTTCCAATAAAGCCCAAAGTAGTTCACCCTCTTATACCTTTGGTTAGCCTTAACCTTGATTAACTCAAAGTACGATCCTGCAAACTCTGACGCACTGGAGCCAGACTGTTTCTGTCTAAGGTTCACAGGCACACAAGCTGTAAGGAAACAATCCTTGACTATAGGAACAAACAGCATCTTATCTAACTCAAGAATGTGAGTTTAGACTATAAACCCAGGAGAAGGGGCGAGATGAGTCTCCACTCTTGACAATACAGTGTGACCTGGGACCTTGATTTAGCTTGACAGAAAATCTGTGGACACACAGAAGTGCAGAAATACACGGATTTTGGTCATTTCCTTAACACAGATAGTATTTTCTTCAATTGTTGATTTAAATAAAGAGGTTTATTCAATGTATTTATGCACATCTGGTGGTAACAAGGGGTTATATGTAGTGAGCAAAGATATTTATAACTAATTCTGACATTACTCATGTTTACATCACAACCAAATATTCTGACCTTACAACAGTTGTTATTTTTGTTAAACATTTGTGTATCAAACGAAGAACAGCATGCTAAAACAACTGATATACATTTATATGTTTTCATTTTTCAATCAACTAAACAAGACTTAGCTGGCTTGTGTTAAATCAGACATGAAACCAAATGATAACAGGCTGTCATACTTAACAAGTGGAGATGTTTGGGGTCTGTTTTTTTTGTTTGTTTGTTTTTTGTGTTTTTTTTTTCATGCTGCATAAGTCAGAAATAAAGAGAGCTGATGTTTTACACAAAGATTAGAAATATACACTGATAAGTCATATCAGAAATTGGTAAAAAAAAAAAAAAAATGTTAAGTACACTGTGGTAGAGCAATTTCAATATTCATCTCAGCATAGAAGAACACATCCAATGAATAATCATAAATTAAATCCATTGTTTACAAATGTCCGCAAATTTTGTTGACAAGGCCAGCAATTCATTGCATTTCTGCTCTTTAATTCTTGTCACATTCCTCTTTTTCTATCAGCTTCTCGTCCTCCATCTCTAGTGGTTTTTATCAGTTTGAGATTTGGCCAAAAAAATGTAAAGCCTACCATCCTGTTGTTTCTGCTTTGCTCTGTGATCAAAGAGGAAGCTAACAGTACAATGACAGAATCAGTGGTCAAAGAGCAGCTGTTTTTGTGATCTGTAGGTATTAAAATTATGTTCAGACTTCGCTCTAGATGAAAAACAATTTGATACTTTTTTGTAATGAAATGTTAGGGGTATGGAGGCCCTGGGAAACAAAAAAATATAACTTGTAGAAGATATGTGTTATTAAAATCAGTTTCCCTTACTATGTGCTTCTGTATTTTAGTTTTTCCAGTGGAGGTCCAGCAGCTTTCAGTGAACAAAGAAGATGTTTGCCCTGAGCAGCAGGAGGAGAGCTCCAGTGTAAACCAGGAGATTGGAGAGCCTCTGCAAATAAAAGATGAACCTGAGGAACTGTGGAGCCATCAAGAGGGAGAGCAGCTTGGTGGTGAAGAGGAGCATAACATAATCAAGTTCACTTTAGTTCCTGTCCCTATGAAGTGTGACATCGATGAAGAGAAACCTCAATCCTTACAGCTTCATCACAAACAAACCAAACAGATAGAACCAGGAGCAGATGGATCTGACTGTGGAGGACCAGGAGCATCTACATACAGTGATCCAGAGAGAGCTTTACAACCAGAGATTGAGGTCAAGATTGAAGACCTTTCTGAAGCTGAGACTGATGACAGCACTGATTGGAGGGAGATGACAGAACAGCAGTCAGGTTTAATGTCAGTGGGAAAAAGCACGAGAAAGAGGGCAACAGTTGAGAAGACACTGCATCAATGCTCAGTGTGTGGTGGAAGATTTAAGACTAAACGCAATTTGCATAATCACAGGGTAGTTCATACCAAAGAAAAACCCTATAGCTGCTCTGAGTGTGGTCAGAGATTTACCCAAAAAGGAACTATGATTGTACACATGAGGACTCACAAAGGAGTGAAACCGTTTAGCTGTTCTGAGTGCGGTAAGAGATTTACCAAGAAAGGTAATATGAACACACACATGAGAACTCACAAAGAAGTGGAAACCTTCAGCTGCTCTATGTGTGATCAGAGTTTTACCCAAAAAGGACATTTAACTGGTCACATGAGAATTCACACAAGAGATAAACTATTTGTCTGTTCTCCATCTGGCTATAGATTTCAAAATAAAATAATTTTGAATGATCACAAGATATTTCATACCAGAGAAAAACCCTTCTGCTGCTCTGAGTGTGGTCAGACATTTGCCCAAAAAATAAGATTAACTGAGCATATGAGAAGTCATACAGGAGAGAAACCATTCAGCTGCTCTGAGTGTGGTCAGAGATTTGCCAAAAAAATGAGATTAACTGTTCACATGAGAATTCACACAGGAGAGAAACGATTTGTCTGCTCTGTGTGTGGTCAGAGATTTAGAGAAAAAACAAGTTTAAATGTTCACATGAGAATTCACACAGGTATAAAACCATTTGTCTGCACTGAGTGTGGTCAGAGATATACCCAAAAAGGACATCTGGCCTCACACATGATGGTTCACACAGGTGAAAAACCATTTGTCTGCTCTGTGTGTGGTGAGAGATTTACCCAAAAAGGAAGATTAGCTGGTCACATGATAATTCACACAGGTGAGAAACCATTTGTCTGCTCTCAGTGTGGTCAGAGATTTACCCGAAAAGGAAGATTAACTAGTCACATGAGAAGTCACGCAGGTGGAAAACCGTTTGTCTGCTCTGATTGTGGTCAGGGATTTACCCGAAAAGCAAGATTAAATGTTCACATGATGGTTCACACAGGTGAAAAAAGTTTTTCTGTTCTGAGTGTGGACAGGGATTTACCTGAAAAGCAAGATTAAATGTTCACATGAGAATTCACGCAGGTGAAAACAGTTTGTCTGCTCTGAGTGTGGCAAAAGATTTACCCTCCAAGTAACTTTGACCAGACATATGCTAACTCATATCAGAGAAAACCCCTTCAGCTGCTCTCAGTGTGGTCAGCCACTTACAGAAAAAGGAAATGTGGCTATATGCAACCCTGCAACTCACACTTCTGGCCCCTGGATTGTAAACTTTAAAGGTTTTCTTTTGAACTGTTAATGCCTTCTCCCTCTGGACACACACAGCAAGAACCAGATGTTGCTTATACATACCTGAGTACATGTCCTGCTTGACTGGAGGAGTTTGGACCAAAGATCTCAAAAATGCTTTAAACATACAGTAAATGTAGAAAGGCTCCCTGTGTGTGTGACGTCACCACCCCCTCCCTTCCTGTGTTCATCCCTGTCTCACTCAGAGCAGACGAAGCAGTGAGACGTTCAGAATTAGATGCTTGCCCTGTTACTGTGTTGAATGGTGAAGTGTGCGCCCATATGAATTGAGTAATAAGTGATTTAAGATAGTTTCTGTGTTTATTATGCTTAATGTGAAGAAGTAAAGAACTTGCCACCAGCGGTTAGCATCCACACTTAGCATTAACTGTTAGCACGCTAGCTAATAGAAGAGCAAGTAAACACATTTATGTCACTTATATGTTTACCTAACATTGCTAACATACACACCCTTATTTGTCTTAGTTATGTTGATATTCTCAGTGTATGTTTTGTTATTAGGAGTGTTATTTGGGTTCTCCATGCTATGCTAGCATATCGAGTTAGTGAGACAGCAACAGTGTCTGATTTATGTTTTATTATTTTACAGACCACACCCTCAGACTTCTGAATCCACCCTCAAATGCAACTTTCATACACAACTGTATAAAGTGAAGTGGAATTAAAGAAGTAAACTCAAGAAGGAAACTGCTCAAGAGTGTTCTTATCGACACACCCTTACCAGCATCCATCACATCAAAGTCAGCATTGCAGTCCTTACCTGTTCCTTAACAATACATTTGTTCAATTAAACATTTTCATTTTTGGATGAGATATAAGTAAATGGAGCACAACGGTATATTTCTTCCTCTGATAATCCTTATAATAGCTTACTCAAAATCTTCCATGGACCAACATGTCTACTGTGTTCTCGGTCATCACACATTTCCACGCAGGCAACCTCTTAATGTCATAATGTTATGGTCCAAAATACTTTCTAGGTTTTAATCAGGTTGTTATCCCAGTTTAATTGTAAAGCATGCAGTTTGCTGCTCTAGTATTATGGTATTGTATAGGCGCTTATGCTATTCTTTATCCTCATATAAACTTTACTCATTGGTAATGTGGTCATTTTAGTTATTAAGAGTCAAACACAACTAAGATGATTGAGTTAATCCATAAACTGAAGTACACTGGTTTCTGTTAAGTCTTCTTTCTTTCCTTGATATAAAATGTATCTTTTTATGGCCTGGGATAGTTTCTATCAGATGAAGGGTGAGATTAAACACACCATTATTTCAGTCCCTAAGAACCCGCCAAAATACCAGAACCTATGGTGTCAGATTCTTTTCCGCAAATTTGACGAGCAAATGAATCCTTCATGTTAGAACAACGAAATGATAGAAGTTTTGACACTGTGAGCCAAAAGCAGAGAACATTTAGAAAAAGATTTTTAAGATTTTAAAAATCGTTATACATTCAGTAATTATTCATGGATCAAGCTCTCCCCTTTTTGGTCAAATCAAGAGGGAGAGGTGGGTCTGACTGATCATGTGTGGCATGTTTCCTCTACCTGGAGACAATTTCTTAGGTGCTGGTACAGAGCATCACTTCAGTTGTTTTCTCTGTGTCTTAATAACAAGAATAAGTCATTAACTTATAGAGTCCTTTTTATAGAAGATTTTAAACAATCTTTAATGAATGAAAATAAAAAGAACAGAGAAATCAGAGCATTTAATGGTCTACAAACATGTCACCAGAGAAATCACTAACAACTACACATACTATATACAACAATGAATCTCTTCTGGACTGAATCTGATTGGTCGAGGGTTCATATACCAACAACACAATGACTCCAAGCATACTTCACTGTGACCACAGAGACTGTTTGACCAAGAGAGAGGAATCTGAAGTACTGGAACTGATGGACTGGTCAAGTCAAAGTCTAGATTTGGATCCTACTGAGCAAATTTGGGATTTTTTAGACTTAAAGATTGATCAAACAGAAATTTAATCAAAATAGACCTGCATTGTCAGAATAAACAAGACACCTCCAGGACACAAAATCTCACTTTTTTTTTCACTCAGCCTTCACCTCACCTGACCAACGTCTGCTTAGAGTCACAGACGTAATAAAAAAAATCCAGTTTATCAAAAGCAAGGCTGTGGAAACAGCGAGGTATGACACCAGAATGTAAAATCTTGACAAAGTAAAATTTTTGGTTTTAATTCCTGCATTATGAGCTCAAGATATAAAATTATCTAAAGTTTGCTAATCCGAATCCTGCCATGTATTCCGTTTTCAGACCCAGATATTCGAAGCTTTATTCTGAAGGCCGGAAATGTGTGCCTGAGGTCGCGTTTTTGTTTCCGGGTCATGAAGACATTTCCTGTCGATCACTGTTGGCGTGTTTGGATGATCCAGTGTTCTTTTTGAGCGTTCAAACTAGACTTTTCTCGTCCTTCTTCGGCTCTTGGATGTTTGTCAAATGTCCGGCTTTCAGGCTCTTTCAGGTTTGTTTTCTTTCTTCTTCTCTAAACTTGTTTCCAGTAAATGTTTCTGAGAGCTGCTAACTTTGCAGCTACACGTAGCACTATTGTTAGCTTTGGCTAGCTCCAGATAACAATATTTCTTTGTTCCCAGGTCTGCAGAAATCGTTGCTGACTGTTGTTCGATGATTAAATGTGTGAGAGGATTTTTTTATGATGAGTGAACTCTAAAATTATGACGCCAGTCGGACCTGGCGACCGGCGTCCTGTCTGGCAGCGGCTGCACCGGCTCCTGATTCACGTACTGTAAACTTGCAGTTTGGTGGTCGCAAACGGGTATACGAACGCAAGTCTTTACCCGATTTATATTTGTCCAGCAGTAGAGGCACTGTAGACATGACTACACCGGAGGGTCCACGCACCCTCGGACTGTTGCGTCGTGAGGACCGAGCGGCCCGCGGAGCAGCGGGGCCGCCTTGTAGCACTCGCCGCTATGTGGACTTTGCAACCAGGGGGAGGAATACACTGGACCTGGCCTATAGTAACATCAAAGAGGCCTTTAGAGCAGCACCTTGCCCCCACTTTGGCTCCTTGGATCATCTCTCTGTCATGCTTATTGCATCTTATAAGCCCCTGCCGATCAGAGAGAGGCCTTCTGTGAAGCAGGTTAGAGTTTGGTCTGAGGGAGCCATGGAAGCACTGCAGGACTGCTTCAAATGTAAGGACTGGAGACATGTTCAGAACAGCTGCAACATACCACCAGAACATCAGTGTGGATGAATATGCCGTGTAAGCGACAGGACACATTCGAAAGTGCATGGAGGATGTCCGTGTCATCAGAAACATCACCACCGGGGCCAACCACAAACCATGGATGACTGGGGAGGTGTGTGCCATGCTGAAAGAGCAGAATGCAGCTTTCAAATCTGGGGACATGGTGGCCCTGAGAACAGCTAGAGCCAATCTTAATCGTGCCATAAGGAAAGCAAAGTGAGCCCACTGCCTGAAAATTCAGGCGCTCCTCCATGATCCTAACAGCACAAGGAATATGTGGCGAGGTATCCAGGAAGTTACAAACTACAAGGCAGCCCAAGCACCTTGTAAGGATGACACTGACTTCCTCAACAAGTTCAACGAACATTTTGGCAGGTTTGATGCACTGAACACCACCCCAGCGAGGAAGGCTACTCCACACCCGGATGAAGAAGCATTGAATCTGGTAACATCCGATATCCGTAAGACCCTGAAATACATCAACATTCGTAAGGCAATTAGCCGGGGTTCTGACAGACATTTTTAACACCTCCGTGAGCCAAGCCATCATACCATCACGCTTCAACAAGGCCTCCATCATGCCAGTGCCTAAAAAACCCTCAGTTACCAGCCTGAACGACTACTGCCCTGTTGCACTCACCCCGATCATAATGAAGTGCTTTGAGAGACTTGTAAAGCAACACATAGTCTCTAACGCACACACACAGACACACACACTTTTGACCCACTTCATTTTGCTTACCGCTCCAATCGCTCTACAGAGGATGCAATCTCCTCTGTATTACATCTGAGCATGCAACACCTGGAGGAGAGAAATGCCCATGTGCGTATGCTGTTTTTGGATTTCAGCTTAGCATTCAACATGATCATTCCCCAGTGTCTAATAAGCAAACAGGTACCCCTGGGCTTCAACACCACACTATGTAACTGGCTCCTGGAAGTCCTACCAGTCTCCAGTCACAATTATAGCAAAACATTGGTATCAGCTGTTGCAAAACATAGTTTGATCTGCTTAAAACTGAATACATTTAAACTTAGTGCTGGCTTACATTCAAACAGATAGCAGCAACAAAAGTATCCATTCATCCATCCTACTGTACCGTTTTTAAGTGCACTTTGTCTTAGTAATTAATAGCTATAGGTAACATGTTGTTATTAAGTCCTAGCCTCAAATGTGCCACTTAATTTTTTGTTTTGATTGGAAGATATCTCACTTTGAACACTGAGCTGGCTTACTGCCCTCAGCCTCAGTTTTGTTTACCTTAGCAACAGGCAGTCTGGTCTGTACCCCACTCCTGAAATATGAAGACTGTCCACTGCAAGGGTTGTTTAACCCTTTCTCGCACAAAAAGAGAGGTCACTAACCTTGAAGAAGACATCCGGAGGCTTTCTGAGGAGCTGCAGAGGAAGGAGACTTTGCTGTCAAGCTACATCAATATGGCAGTATCTGAATCCAAGAGGCTCCTGGCTATCCACGCTGAAATTTTGGACACCATGCTGTGGGATCCTGTGCACCTTCTTCCTGCTCAGCTCCTAACCACTGTGAGTCCCTGATGGAGGTGGTGGTCTGGAGATGAAAAACCAGAGGAAACAGTTTTCTCCCCCACCGCTCCTCCTTAGCAACCAATACACAGCGCTACAGGAAGACGCCTGGGGAGATCCAGTTGAGGCTGGACTAAATAGTGACGCTGCAGCCTGCCCTTCTGGGTCTGCACATTGTAGCTCAGATATGGCCGACGCTGCTGCTGCCTCTGATCCAACTGCCCCGGGGTTGTAACCACCTCCTCAGTTACTGCCTCTACCCCCTCCCCACCTGGTGCTGCCTGCGCTCCATCCCCCGTGATCCCGCTGTCACCTGCCGCCCCGGCTGCTGTCTACTCTGCGCCCACTGTTTCCCCTGCCGCTGACCGGGTGGTGATCTGGTCGACTGAGGGACACCGCAGCACCGCAGAGACTCACCTCCTCCCATTGCTGGAGGCTGCTGATGGAAGCTGTCAACAGATACTCTGGTGGGATCGCTCACCTGGAGTCTACACAGGAAGGATCATCCCCCTCACAGCACTTATCTGCCCAGACCGCCTCTCCTTATCTGGACAACAACGATGACATTTTGAATAAACAAGAATTTTCAGCGCTCACAGTTGTCTCCACTCACGCACTATTGGAGCTCATAAAAAACAGGCGCCTCACCGGGGAAATGGCCAAACACCTGTGTCCTCTCCATCAGTCAGCTCCTCCATCTACCCTCATCATTGGGGATTCAATAATGAGGTACATACATATCAGGGGGGCGGTCATGCTGTCATTCCCTGGTACCAACATAATGGACATTGCAGAGAAAAATCCCAACATCAGGAAATCCTAGCCGGAGGTCAACAGTCTCATCATCCATCTAAGTACCAGCAACAATTTGAAACAGCAATCTGAAAATGTAAAGCTTTCTGCTTTGCCCTGTGACCAATGAGGAAACTTGCAAAGTACAATGACAGAATTAGTGGTCAAAACAGCACGGTCAAGACCAGCTGTTTTGTGAACTATTGAAATAAAGACGTGTCTCTCAGTGGAAAATAATATCGATTGATATAATGAGATGTAAGGGGTGGGGAGGGGCCTTGACATACTTAAATATTATTTACTACTAGTTTTTCTGACTGTGTGTTTCTGTATTTTAGTTTATCCTGATGACATCCAGCAGCTGTCTGTGAATAAAGAAGCGGCATGCCCTGAGCAGCAGGAGATGAGCGAGCATCTGAAAATTAAAGAGGAACCTGAGGAACTGTGGAGCAATCAAGAGACAGATCAGCTTCAAGGGCAAGAGGAGGATATCACCAAGTTCACTTTTGTTCCTGTCCCTGTGAAGAGTGAAGATGATGAAGAGGAACCTCAGCCCACACCGCATTATCATAAACAAACCAAAGAGTCAGCCAGGTACTTTGATCCAGAGAGAGATTTACAACAACATTCTGAGGTTAAGACTGAAGACTCTTCTGATCCAGAGACTGATGACAGCGCTGATTGGAGGGAGATGACAGAGCAACCATCAGGTTTAAAGTCAGCCAGTGAAAGCACAAAAAGGAGAGCAAAGATTCCAACTAAAGTGTTTATTGACTCAGAGAGTGTAAAAAGATTTAAGGGTGAAAAGGTTTTGATTAGAAGCATGGTTGTTCATACCAAAGAGAAACCGTTCAGCTGCTCTGTGTGTGGTCAGAAATGTACATCAAAAGGAACTATGACCGCGCACATGAGAATTCACACAGGTGAAAAACCATTTGTCTGTTCTGTGTGCGGACAGAGATTTACCCAAAGAGGAGCTTTAACTGTTCACATGAGAATTCACTCAAAAGATAAACCATTTTTCTGCTCTGTGTGTGGTCAGGGATTTACCCAAAAAGGACATTTAACTCGTCACATGAGTTCTCACACAAGAGATAAACCATTTTTCTGCTCTGATTGTGGTCAAAGATTTACCCAAAAAGGACATTTAACTGATCACATGAGAATTCACACAGGAGAGAAACCATTCAGCTGCTCTGATTGTGGTCAGAGATTTACCCTAAAAGGACATTTAACTGTTCACATGAGAATGCACACAGGTGAGAAACCATTTGTCTGCACTCAGTGTGATCAAAGATTTTCCAGAAAAGGACATTTAACTGATCACATGAGAATTCACACAGGAGAGAAACCATTTGTCTGCTCTCAGTGTGATCAAAGATTTTACCGAAAAGGACATTTAACTGTTCACATGAGAATTCACACAGGTGAGAAACCATTTGTCTGCACTGAGTGTGGCAAAACATTTGCCCATCAAGTGACTTTGACCAGACATATGCCAATTCATACCAGAGAAAAACCCTTCAGTAGCTCTCAGTGTGATGAGAGAATTACCGAAAAATGAAATTTAACTGAACGTTAAAAAAAAACGTTAGCAGCATCAGCAGGATTATTTTGTAGTGCATTCCCAGGGTTCAGTTCCTTCTGAGATAAAGCAGGTCCCTTCGGACAAATCCTCCCTCATACTGCTGATATCTGATTGGTTGTCTCTTATCAAGATTACAGCACTGCTGACAGACATCTCTTAGCAAAAGTTGTTTGTCAGCAGTGCTGAAACCTACACGTCACTCTTTTATCCTTCTTGTTTACTTATTGCTGTAACTTGGCATTTCAGTTCTTGCCGTTAGCTTTTTCTTTAAGCTTCTTCCAAGTTTTTCACTGTGTCCGAGCTTTTGGTCTTTGTGAATCTTCATCAAGTTTATTTAGCTCCAGTGTATTTTTCTAGTTGTTTTTGTATTATTTTGGCTTCATCACAACAGTCCAAAGTCTTTTTAATACCTTTTTATAACCTTATCTGAATCCTGCACGCCCAGACTTCACAGCTTAATTTACCTGCCTTTTTAGTTTTTCCAATAACCCACTGATGTGGTGTTGGTTGACCAGTGACATTATTTTTGATGGTTATTTGGGCCAATTAGAGACATTTGGGCGATTATTTTGAACTGGATGAGTTGGCCCGAATCAGTGGAGACATTGATTACCAAGTTAGACCGTCATCAGGAGGGTTCCACTTTGGAAACGCTCAGCTTCCAAGACAGGGTCAAACATTTTCCTCTGTTTTCTAACGTTCCACCTTCAGGACTCCATCTCTCTTCAGCAAAGGAGGCGATCCTGGTCTAATTCCTCCTGAATGGGTTGATGTGTTTCACTTGGGTTCCATAAAAACCTTCAATCAGTTCAGACCTATTTTCTGTTAAAAATCATTAAGTAAGTCTGAACTGTTTTTAAAAATCTCTTCCCATATTTTTCTGTTAAATATTTTCCCTCAGTTGATCAGATTATTATCATCTCTTATTTAGCCATTTTTGTTTTTCCTACATTGTAATTCATATTATTAAGTGATTGAAACTTTGTAATGCTGCTATTCATAATAAAGCTTCAAAATGTAAGTCATTTGTCCAGAAAGCATTATTTCGGGAAGGTTGTCACTGAAACAAGAATTCACAACTGAAGGTACAAGACTGATTGAGATTGATGGTTAAATGTGCCTATTCCCTATTTCAGTCTCACATTGTTGGGTGGTGCCCTTATTAACGAGTGCAATTAAATTTCATATCACCACAATCTGATCCAACATGGTCCAGAGAACATCATTATTGTTTTCCCTGTGAAAAGTGGTGACTTTTTCATAGTAATAAGAAATGTCATATTGTTGATAGAGCATCCTGACTGTGATAAAACACTCAGCTGGAATTCTCTCTTTGAAGATGCACAAAACCCCAGAGAGAGAGAGAGAGAACATTTTCATATGATCTGTTTCATTTTTGATGTTGTTAATTTCAGAATGTTTTATACAGTTATTCTGTCAGAAACAGTGCTTTTTACATCTTTTCGGTCAAAAATGGACCTGTATTGTCAGAATAAATAACCTTGAGGACACAAAATCTCACGTTTTTCTCTGCTCCAAGGGATAAAGAACATTTAGAAAAAGCTAATTTTGGACAAAGATGAGTGTTAGGTAATATTAATTTTTTCAATAGCGCTTCATTCTATGGTAATTCAAAGTAGTAAGTGTTGTCATCTTAGAATTAACAGTAAAACATAAATTCCCAGTGTTTCTTCAAGGAATTGTATCAGTCACTCTCAAATCAAGAGGGAGATGTGGATCTGTTCAACCTACAAGAAATCAGAAACATTTTTCTAAACTCAGTATGAGGCATGACAACATCCGAATAAAAATGTTGACAAAGTAAAATCTTTAGTTTTAGTGCCAGCATTATGAGCTCAAAATATGAACTATCTGATGTGTCTTTTGCAAATATAGGCTGATCTGAATCCTGCCATGTGTTCCGTTTTCAGCGCCGGATTATCGAAACTTTATTCTGAAGGCCGGAAGTGTGTTCCTGAGTTAGTGATTTTGTTTCCGGGTCATGGATTCTTTGACCGCCGATCACCGTTGGCGTGTTTGGATGATGCAGTGTTCTGTTTGAGCGTTCAGAGTGGACTTTTCTCGTCCTTCTTCGACTCTTGGACGTTTGTCAAATGTCCGGCTTTCAGGCTCTTTCAGGTTTGTTTTCTTTCTTCTTCTCTAAACTGTAAATGTTTCTGAGAGCTGAGCCTTTAGCTGACTTTTACAGCTACATGCAGCACATTGTTAGCTTTGGCTAGCTCCAGATAACAATATTTCTTTGTTCCCAGGTCTGCAGAAATCGTTGCTGACTGTTGTTGGATGATTAAATGTGTGAGAGGATTTTTTTTTATGATGAGTGAACTGTAATAATGACGCTAGTCAGACCTTATTAGTGTGGGCCACAACCTCTGCTGTTAACTGGTCGTTACCTGAAGATTTATGGTAGCAGTGAACTATAGAAATAACAGCAGCAACTATAAACAGCTACCAGGAACACAGGGCTACTGCAGCCAAAAGAATTAAAATAGCAATGTAACGCTGAATACAAAGTTAATATGTAGACAGTAACGTCTGCACAAAATCAATTTAAATAACTGAAAATCAATTGGTTCAATCAAAGTGGCTCTAACTAGGGATTATTGCAGCCAATGTGAAGTTTTGAAACAAAAACTTGAGGACTAAAACAAACTGCTACTGTAAGCTCTTCATTTCCTGATGTGGGCATTCACAATGAAAGCACTTGAGGAAAAACAACAACAGGACTTTTGTTGTGTCGCTGAGTCAAAACAGTGGGGTTAGCTCCAAAGTTTGTTTTGGTGTTGCAGTGATAAGTCTCTGCTTTGCTTCCAGACTTTCATCAGAACTCTGCAGCAGAAGTTTAAGATTTTTATTAACAGGACTGTTAATGCTCATGCGTTTATATCTTTGGGACACAAATTTTGTAAACAACATTAGTGATTCATTGCAGTCCTACTCTTTAATTCTTGGTCCATATTTCCATGTGTCTCCTCTTCCATCTCTGGTAGTTTTGATCATTTTGAGATTTGGCCCAAAAGTGTCTGGAAGTTTCTTCATTGGTCACAGAGTAAAGTAAACGACAATGACAGAATCAGTGGTCAAGACAGAGCAGTCAAAACCAGCTTTTGCACTATTGAGATGAAGACTTGTCTCTAGATGAAAATATCATTTCTTACTTTAAGACGTTTTGTGTTTAAATACAGTCAGTTTTTCTTACTATGTGTTTCTCTATTTTAGTTTTCCCTGATGAGGTCCATCAGCTGTCAGTGAATAAAGAAGCAGCATGCCCTGAGCAGCAGGAGAGGAGTGAGCATCTGAAAATTAAAGATGAACCTGAGGAACTGTGGAGCAATCAAGAGACAGATCATCTTCGAGGGCAAGAGGAGGATGATATCAAGTTCACTTTTGTTCCTGTCCCTGTGAAGAGTGAAGATGATGAAGAGGAACCTCAGTCTTCACAGCATTCTCAAAAACAAACCAAAGAGTCAGCCAGGTACTTTGATCCAGAGAGAGATTTACAACAGCATTCTGAGGTCAAGACTGAAGACTCTTCTGATCCAGAGACTGATGACAGTGCTGATTGGAGGGAGATGTCAGAAGACCAGTCAGGTTTAAAGTCAGTCGGGGAAAGCACAAAAATGGGAGCAAAGATCCAAAAGAAACTGTATATCTACTCAGAGTGTGGAGAAAGATCTAAGAGTGAAATCGGTGTGATTAGACGCATGGTTGTTCATACCAAAGAGAAATCCTTCAGCTGCTCTGTGTGTGGTCAGAGATTTACCCAAAAAGGGAGTTTAACTGTTCACATGAGAATTCACACAAGAGATAAACCATCTGTCTGCTCAGGTTTAGGCAAAATATTTTGCAATAAAATAAATTTTAACAATCACAACAAAGTTCATACCAAAGAAGAACTTTATATCTGCTCTGTGTGTGGTCAGAAATGCTCAACAAAAGGAACTCTGACCACACACATGAGAATTCACACAGGTGAAAAACCTTTTGCCTGTTCTGTCTGTGGTCAGAGATTTACCCAAAAAGGGAGTTTAACTGTTCACATGAGAATTCACAAAACAGATAAACCATTTGTCTGCTCTGTGTGCAATCAGAGATTTACCCAAAAAGGGAGTCTAACTGCGCACATGAGAGTTCACACAGGAGAGAAACCATTTGACTGCTCTCGGTGTGGTCAGAGATTTACCCAAACAGGAGCTTTAACTGCTCACATGAGAGTTCACACAGGAGAGAAACCATTTGACTGCTCTCAGTGTGGTCAGAGATTTTCACGAAAAGGCCATCTAACTGTTCACATGAGAATTCACAGAAGAGACAAACCATTTTTCTGTTCTGATTGTGGTCAGAGATTTACCCAAAAAGGAAGTTTAAAGAGTCACATGAGAATTCACACAGGTGAGAAACCGTTTGTCTGCTCTGATTGTGGTCAGACATTTGCCCTAAAATCAAGTTTAAAGAGTCACATGAGAATTCACACAGGTGAGAAACCGTTTGCCTGCACTGAATGTGGCAAAACATTTGCACATCATGCAACTTTGACCAAACATATGCGAATTCATACCAGAAAAAAAACCTTCAGTCGCTCTCAGTGTGGTGAGAGAATTACTGAAAAATGAAATTTGACTGAACATAAGAAAAAAAAGAAAGAAAAACATGAGCAGCATCAGCAGGATTATCTTGTAGTGCAGAACCAGGTTTCAGTTCCTGTTGACTCCCTTTGGTTTCTACACTACATTCCACATTATTATGCAATTGAAATTTTTCTCTTATTTTCCTGAATATTAATGCAAATGACAGAATATTTTCTTGTCATCAGCTGTTGGAGCATAATTCAAATATTTTTGAACAAACTTCAAAATGATAACTTTCTTTTTTAAATAAAAACCTCAACATGCACTGTTCCACATTATTAAGCAGGCCACAGGTTTTCAGCAATATGGGAAAGAAAAAGGATCTCTCTGCTGCTGAAAAATGTCAAATAATGCAATGCCTTGGACAAGGAATGAAAACATTAGATATTTCGTGAAAAATTAATCATGATCATTGTACTGTGAATAAATTTATGGCTGAGTCAGAGCAAAGATGGGTTCATGCAGATAAAGGCATAATGAGGAAGGTTTCTGCCAGACAAATTCATCAGATTAAGAGAGCAGCTGCTAATATATCATTACAAAGCAGCAAACAGGTATTTGAGGCTGCTGGTGCCTCTGGAGTCCCACCATCCTCAAGGTGTAGGATCCTTCAGAGACTTGCAGTCATGCATAAACCTACTATTCAGCCAACCCTAACCAATGCTCACAAGCAGAAACGGTTGCAGTGGGCCCAGAAATACATGAAGACTAATTTTTAAACAGTCTTGTTGACTGATGGGTGCCGTGCAACCCTGGATGGTCCAGATGGAGGAGTAGTGGATGGTTGGTGGATGGCCACCATGTCCCAACAAGGCTGTGACGTCAGCAAGGAGGGGGTTGAGTCATGTTCTGGGCCGGATTCATGAGGAGAGAGCTGGTAGGCTCTTTTAGGGTCCCTGAAGGTGTGAAAATGACCTCGGCAAAGTATATAGAGTTTCTGACTGACCATTTTCTTCTATGGTACAAAAAGAAGAACTGTGCCTTCTGTAGCAAAATTTTCTTCATGCATGACAATGCTCCATCTCATGCTGCAAAGAATCCCTGTGTCATTGGCTGCTATGGGCATAAAAGGAGAGAAGCTCATGGTGTGGCCCCCATCCTCCCCTGACCTCAACCCTACTGAGAACCTTTGGAGCATCCTCAAGCTAAAGATCTATGAGGGTGGGAGGCAGTTCAAATCCAAACAGCAGATCTGGGAGGATATTGTGACATCCTCCAAAGAAATTCAAGCAGAAACTCTCCAAAAACTCACAAGTTCAAAGGATGCAAGACTAGTGAAGGTGATATCAAAGAAGGGCTCCTATGTTAACATGGAACTTGTCCTGTTAAGATGTTTTTGATTGAAATAGCTTTGATTTCAGTAAATATGACCTCCTAATGCTGCAAATTCAACACATGACCATTTTCAGTTCTTTACAACCTATAAAATGTTTTAAATCTCTGTTTTGCATTATCATGTGGAACAGTGCATTTTTTTTTTTTTTTTTAAATAATGGTTATCATTATGAAGTTTGTTCAAAAACATTTGAATTATGCTGTAACAGCTGATGACTTGAAAAATATTCTGTCATTTGCATTAATATTTAGGAAAATAAGAGAAAAATGTAATTTGCATAATAATGTGCCTTCTTCACAGCAGTCCAAAGTCTTTTTAAAACCTTTTTATAACGTTTTTTGAATCCTGCACGCCCAGACTTCACAGCTTAATTTACCTGCCTTTTTAGTTTTTCCAATAACCCACTGATGTGGTGTTGGTTGACCAGTGACATTATTTTTGATGGTTATTTGGGCCAATTAGAGACATTTGGGCGATTATTTTGAACTAGATGAGTTGGCCCGAATCAGTGGAGAGGACATTGATTACCAAGTTAGACCGTCATTGGGAGGGATCACTTTGGCAACGCTCAGCTTCCACGACCGGATCAAAGGTTTTCCTCTGTTTTCTAACGTTCCACCTTCAGGACTCCATCTCTCTACGGCAAACGAGGCGATCCTGGTCTAATTCCTCCTGAATGGGTTGATGTGTTTCACTTGGGTTCCATAAAAACCTTCAATCAAATCAGACCTATTTTCTGTTTAAAATCGTTAAGTAAGTCTGAACTGTTTTCAAAAATCTATTCCCAAATTCTTCCGTTTAATTATTTTTCCTGTTTTAGATCATCCTCACCCTTCATCAAATATTATCATCTCTTATTTAACCATTTTTGTTTTTCCTTCATCATTATTCATATCATTAAGTGACTGACGCTTTGTAATGGTGCTTTTCATAATAAATCTTCAAAATGTAAGTCATTTGTCCAGAAAGCATTATTCCAGGAAGGTTGTCACTGAAACAAGAATTCACAACTGAAGGTATGAGACTGATTGAGATTTTAAGGTTACATGTTGTTATTCCATATTTCATTCTCACATTGTTGGGCGGTGCCCTTATTAACGAGTGCAATTAAATTTCATATCACTACAATCTGATACAACATGGTCCAGAGAACATCATTGTTGTTTTCCCTGTGAAAAGTGGTGACTTTTTCGTAGTAATAAGAAATGTCATATTGCTGATAGAGCAATGATAGAGATCTGACTGTGATAAAACACTCAGCTGGAATTCTCTCTTTGAAGATGCACAAAACCCCAGAGAGAGAGAGAGAGAACATTTTCATATGATCTGTTTCATTTTTGATGTTGTTAATTTCAGAATGTTTTAAACAGTTTTTCTGTCAGAAACAGTGCTTTTTACATCTTTTCGGTCAAAAATAGACATGTATTGTCAGAATAAAGAACCTTGAGGAAACAAAATCTCACATTTTTCTCTGCTCCAAAGGATAAAGAACGTTTAGAAAAAGGTAATTTTGGACAAAGATGAGTGTTAGGTAATTTTATTTTTTTTTCAATAGCGCTACATTCTATGGTAATTCAAAGTAGTAAGTGTTGTCATCTTAGAATTAACAGTCAAAATAAATTCCCAGAGTTTCTTGAAGGAACCGTATCAACCACTCTGAAATCAAGAGGGAGATGTGGATCTGTTCAACCTACAAGTAATTAAAACATTTTTCTAAACTCAGTATGAGGCATGACAACATCCGAAAAAAAATGTTGACAGAGTAAAATCTTTAGTTTTAGTGCCAGCATTAGGAGCTCAAATATGAACTATATGGTGTTTATTTTGCAAATATAGGCTGATGGGAATCCTGCCATGTGTTCCGTTTTCAGGACCAACTATTCGAAGCTTTATTCTGAAGGCCGGAAGTGTGGGCCTGAGGGAGTTGTTTTTGTTTCCGGGTCATGGCTTATTTTCATGCCCATCACCGTTGGCGTGTTTGGATGATCCAGTGTTCTGTATGAGTGTTCAGAGTGGACTTTTCTCGTCCTTCCTCGACTCTTGGACGTTTGTCAAATGTTCGGCTTTCAGGCTCTTTCAGGTTTGTTTTCTTTCTTCTTCTCTAAACTTGTTTCCAGTAAATGTTTCTGAGAGCTGAGCCTTTAGCTGACTTTTACAGCTTCATGCAGCACATTGTTAGCTTTGGCTAGCTCCAGATAACAATATTTCTTTGTTCCCAGGTCAGCAGAAATCGTTGCTGACTGTTGTTGGATGATTAAATGTGTGAGAGGATTTTCTTATGATTAGTGAACTCTAATTATGACGCCAGTCAGACCTTATTAGTGTGGGCCACAACCTCTGCTGTTAACTGAAGATTTATGGTAGCAGTGAACTATAGAAATAACAATTTTAGTTGTTTTGAATAGATGTCAGGACTGAATGAACGTCATTCATTTTTTAAAAACATATTAAAACAGGCTACTCTTCACTTATCATTTTTTTTACTTAATGATGATGTCTGAATACAACTCCAGACATAAAACTACCACTGTGTGAAGTCTTAACTAATCAGGTCAGGTAATTTTACACTCCACAGACTTGTGTGTAGGTGCCAGTCAGTATGGATGTGCCAAAGACTAAAACTAAAGACATTTTGTCTTTATTTCTTTTCTATTTTAGTTTGTTTTGTAAACACAATATACAGTTTTAGTTAGTTTCCGTTTTTTTGGTAAAGCTTAGCTTTTGTTTAGTTTCAGTTAACCAAAATGATTTTTTAATTTTGGTTTTAGTTATCTAGGCAGTTTTAGTTAACTATAATAACCTTGCTCTAGACAAGAAAAATATCGATTGATATAATGAGATGTAAGGGGTGGGGAGGGGCCTTACCAAACTAAAATATCTTTTCTTACTTTAAGACGTTTTGTGTTTAAATACAGTCAGTTTTTCTTACGGTGTGTTTCTGTATTTTAGTTTTTCCTGATGAGGTCCATCAGCTGTCAGTGAATAGAGAAGCGGCATGCCCTGAGCAGCAGGAGAGGAGTGAGCATCTGAAAATTAAAGATGAACCTGAGGAACTGTGGAGCAATCAAGAGACAGATCATCTTCGAGGGCAAGAGGAGGATGATATCAAGTTCACTTTATTTCCTGTCCCTGTGAAGAGTGAAGATGATGAAGAGGGACCTCAGTCTTCACAGCATTCTCAAAAACAAACCAAAGAGTCAGCCAGGTACTTTGATTCAGAGAGAGATTTACAACAACATTCTGAGGTCAAGACTGAAGACTCTTCTGATCCAGAGACTGATGACAGTGCTGATTGGAGGGAGATGACAGAAGACCAGTCAGGTTTAAAGTCAGTGGAGAAAAGCAGAAAAATGAGAGCAAAGATTCCAAAGAAATTGTATATCTGCTCAGAGTGTGGAAAAAGATTTAAGGATAAAACAGGTTTGACTAAACACAAGGTTGTTCATACTAAAGAAAAACCATTCAGCTGCTCTGTGTGTTGTCAGAGATTTACCCTAAAAGGAAATTTAACTTCACACATGACAATTCACATTAGTGAAAAAACTTTTGTCTGCTCTGTGTGTGGCCAGGGATTTTCCCGGATAGGGACTTTAACTGTTCACATGAGAATTCACACAAGAGAGAAACCATTTGTCTGCTCTGTGTGTGGTCAGGGATTTACCCAAAAAGGAAATATGACCTCACACATGAGAGTTCACACAGGTGAAAAACCTTTTGTCTGCTCTGTGTGTGGCCAGGGATTTTCCCGAATAGGGACTTTAACTGTTCACATGAGAATTCACACAAAAGAGAAACCATTTGTCTGCTCTGTGTGTGGTCAGACATTTACCAAAAAAGGGAGTTTAACTGCGCACATGAGAGTTCACACAGGAGAGAAACCATTTGTCTGCTCTGTGTGTGGTCAGGGATTTGCCCAAAAAGGAAATTTAACTGCACACATGAGAATTCACACAGGTGAAAAACCTTTTGTCTGCTCTGTGTGTGGTCAGGGATTTACTCAAAAAGGAACTTTAACTGTTCACATGAGAAATCACAGATGAGAAACCATTTGTCTGCTCTGATTCTGGTGAGAGAATTATCCTAAAAGCAAGTTTAAAGAGTCACATGAGAATTCACACAGGTGAGAAACCATTTGTCTGCACTGAGTGTGGCAAAACATTTGCCAATAAAGCAACTTTGACCAGACATATGCAAATTCATACTAGAGAAAAACCACTCTCAGTGTAGTGAGAGATTTACTCAAATATGAAATTTGACTGAAGGCTAAAAAAAAACCATGAGCAGCATCAGCAGGATTATCTTGTAGTGTAGTCCCAGTGTAAGCAACGCCTTGCTGAAAGATGGTCTGGCTCTAAAATGATGTTTCAGTCTTTTTTTTTTATGTCTTATGCTGTTCCTTAACCATTCTGTGCTGTAAGAGCTAAAAGAAAACAAAACAAAATATTACTATACATGTACAGTAAAAATATAGCATTTTAGCTCTTGTAAATATTTCACATTTGTAAACTTTGACTTTAAATGTTATGTCATTTTATCCTTTAACGGTTAGTATGACATTATCTTATTTATTCCAACATGAATTGTACCTTTCCTTTTTTGTACATAACAGTTTTACATTACAATGCACCAGGTAAACATAAACAGCTCAAATAAAATATTATATCCGTCCCTTTTTAAGTCTTAATCAATATGAAATACCTTTTGACCTTATTTATGCACATTTTCACTTGTATTTTGCAAATACAACACAAACTCGTTAACCGGACTGCGTTATAGTGATGAGAAATACAGAAACTTGCTAGCTCACACACGTGCTAAAGTTGAACAATACTACTTTTCAGCACTTAAAAGTAGCTCTGTAATATTGAAAACGTAGAACAAATAAAGCACAAACCTTGTTCCCAAAACAGCAGGGTGCTTAACCAGCAAAATCGCTATTGTTTATGTCTTAATGATTCATATTTTATGCAGCATTCTCCGTTTTCAGATCGTCTCTTACTTAACTTCCTGTTTGTTACTTTTCAAAATAAAAGCCTCACTTACAGACATAATAAAAAGAAATGATCAGAAGCCTAAGAAAATCACCTTCAAAATAAAATAAGCATTTTTAAGTAAGTAATGGGTCATTTACACCCAGGGTTCAGTTCATTTTAGAAACATTTTTCTAAACTTAATATGAGGCATGACAACATCCGAATAAAAATACCGACAAAGTAAAATCTTTAGTTTTAGTTCCAGCATTATGAGCTCGAGATATGAACTATCTGATGTTTCTTTTGTAAATATAGGCTGATCTGAATCCTATCATGTGTTCCGTTCTCAGGATATTCAAAGCTTTATTCTGACAGCCGGAAGTGTGTGCCTGAGGGAGTTGTTTTTGTTTCCGGGTCATAATTTCTTAACCGCCGATTACCGTTGGTGTGTTTGGATCCTCCAGTGTTCTGTTTGAACGTTCAGAGTGGACTTTTCTCGTCCTTCTTCGACTCTTGGATGTTTGTCAAATGTCCGGGTTTCAGGCTCTCCCAGGTTTGTTTTCTTTCTTCTTCTCTAAAATTGTTTCCAGTAAATGTTTCTGAGAGCTGAGCCTTTAGCTAAATTTTACAGCTCCATGCAGCATATCGTTAGCTTTGGCTATCTCCAGATAACAATATTGCTTTGTTCCCAGGTCTGCAGAAATCGTTGCTGACTGTTGTTCAATGATTAAATGTGTGAGAGGATTTTTTATGATGAGTCAGCTCTAATTATGACGCCAGTCAGACCTTATTAGTGGGGCCACAACCTCTGCTGCTAACTGGTCGTTACCTGAAGATTTATGGTAGCAGTGAACTATAGAAATAACAGCAGTAACACAGGGCTACTGCAGCAAACAGAATTAAAATAGTCATGTAACGCTGAATACAAAGTTAATATGCAGACGGTAATATCTACACAAAATCTCTTTAAATAACTGAAAATCAATTGACCCTATCAGCACCTTCTCTTCCATCTTTGGTAGTTTTGATCATTTTGAGATTTGGCCCAAAACTGTCTGGAAGTTTCTTCATTGGTCACAGATAGGGATGCACGCTAAGTTTTTTTTTTTTTTTTTTGAACCGATACCAATAACTGATAATTTCCTCCTACTGATGGCCGATAATCGATAATAACGATATATTTTTTTCAATTGTTGATTTAACAAAAGAAGTTTATTTGATGTGTTTATGCACATCTGGGGATAAGAAGGGGTTAATATGTAGTGAGCAAAGATATTTATGACTAATTCTAACTAATGTCACTCGGGTTTTTCAAAAAAACAAAGAACTATTCTGACTTTATAACTGTTATTATAGTTAACTTTTTTTTAGTTACACATTTGTGTACCAAGTACAACATACACAAACAACTGACATAGGTTTTCCCCCATAAAACCAAATGATAACAGGCTGTTATGCTTAACAACTGGAGATATTTGGGGGATCTGTTTTTTGTGTTGTTTTGTTTTTGCTGCTTAAGCCAGCCTTGCTAAAGCAAGTTGATGTTTTACATAAAAATTAAAAATATGCACTGATATAAGAGCATATCATAGCTAGGTTAAAAATGTAGTCCACCATGGTCTGTGGCTAAACTTCTGTTCCTAACATCGATCAGACTGAATGAAACCATGTCAAACAGAGCAGGCAGGTATGCGTCTATGAAAGTAGCGATGGATCAGGAGGCTGTCAGACTGATTTTGTTATTATAACGTTGCACCTTTTGGCTCTGGCAAACTTTCTGCAGTTTTCAATGCCTGCTTAGGATTAGCGCTCTGCCTGGTGTTAGCCATTGACTCGGTCCCAATGCCTGCAACTGAGGCTAGTGGCTGCTGCTGCTTCGTTTTAACGTCGTTACAATGATGACTCTTAACCCTCGGACCCTACTATGTCCGTTTTGAGGACATTCATCATTTTTATCAGTGTTTTTTTTTAGTTAATAGTCACATTTTTATAGATTGAGGCATCAAATTTGGCCAAAGTTATTATTTTTCTACATATAATAAAAAAATTTAAAAAATGAAAACTGTGTGTCCCATAGAACACCCATGACGCGAAATAGCTCCATCCACCCTTGTTTGTCCGGAATCAGACACATAGACTTCCATTAAAAACACGTTTTTTTGTCTGTGTGTCTAGGGCACCCAAACAACTTAAAGCAACTGTTTTTTTTGCAGTCAGTCGATCACCAGGGATCTAAATTTCACCATTCCACAGTGATCCAGCAGATGGGGCCAGTGCATCATTTAAACCCCCTTGGCAATGCAAACATTGTTTACCTTCCATGGACTCAGGCCGTTCAGGGCGCTATTTCACCCACTAAACATTATCAGAATTAAATGAACTGATTCATGCCACTAGATATGGGTGTCTGAGAGTGGACTACATGTGTAAGGAAAAGTTTGTGTGCTCCTACGTGTGTGATCGGGTGCGAATCTGCGTGTATGTTTACAACCGGACATGCCATATGTGGAGTGTTTTACAGTTGAAAATGCTACTTCTGGGTTCTGCAGACTGGGACTAAAATAGAGGGACATTTGGACAATTTCAACGTTGCCCTCACTTCATAGCAAGTGGAATCACAGGCATGAGGATGCACGGGTCCTTTCGATCAATAGGTAAGAATATATCATATCTCAAAGATGCAGTACATTTATATCATCATCATCATCAACCTTTATTTGAATTTCGAGGATCACTGAGGTTTGCCTCATTTACAATGATGTGGAGTTACAGGATAATAATAAAAACAATAAAATTAAAACACTCCTACCAGCAAGAATGCATGTAAATAATAATAATAATGAATAAAGTGCAGTTACAGATTAAGAGAAACAGTCACAAACTGTGGTCAAATTATTCGAGATAATCAACTCAAATTGTCTCAGGGAAATGAGAGTATCAATCTTAAGCGCGTGTTGTAAAAGATTCCACATGTTTTGAGCACAAAAGCTAAAAGCAGATTTTCCCTGTTCAGAATAAACACGTGGAACCTTTAGCACTAAACAGTCAGTGGAGCGAGTTTGGTAAGGTCCGGATGACCATTTTAACATTGATGTTAAATAGAATGGTGTACGTCCAAGAAGAGATTTATAAATGAGGAGATACAGGTGTTTATTACACCTCTGTGCCAGAGAGGACCAACCAACTTTGTGATACAGAGCACAATGATGAGTGTTATAAGGGTCTGCTGTTATAAATCTGAGAGCAGAGTGATAAACTGAGTCCAGAGATTTAAGAGTGGAAGCAGCGGCATGTCTATATACAATATTGCTGTACTCTAGCACTGACATAAAGACTGCCTCAATAACACTTTTCCTGCAGTTAAAAGGGAAGTTGGACCAATTTCTGTAGAAGAAACCACGTTTCTGATGAAGTTTGCCAACAAGGTAATCAATGTGGCATTTAAATGTAAGGGTTTCATTAAGCCAAATCCCAAGATATTTAAAAATGCTTACTCTTTCAATAATTGTTCCATCCAGTGTGGATAAATGTAGACTGTTAAGAGGCACATCTTTAGCCCTTGACAAAAGCAGACGTTTTGTTTTGTTACAATTAAGAGCAAGTTTAAGGCTTACAAGAGCATTTTGAAGGATATCAAAGGACATTTGTAATTTGTCAACAGCAAGCTGGACAGAATCAGCAAAACGATACAAAATCATATCATCTGCATACAAATGGATATTGCAATCATTTAAGAAGGACACAATATTATTGATAGAGATTGTAAATAAGACTGGGCCCAGAACTGAGCCCTGTGGAACACCTTTTGTCAGTGGTAAAAATATCCAACTGAATATTTCCATTCTTCACACATTGTAATCCATCACTGATGTAGTTTTGGAACCATTTACAGGTCGTGGAGTCAAAGCCAATATTACTAAGTGTTTATATGAGAAGATTATGGTCAACAGTGTCAAAGGCTTTTGACAAGTCGATAAAAACAGCAGCACAATGCCTCTTTTTAGAAACTATTTCATTAACAACTAGTGTAACAGCAGAGGTAGTACTGTGCATGGACCTAAAACCTGACTGGTGGAGACTAAGCACAGAGTGATTTGAGAGAAATGATTTGAGCTGTTTATTTACCAGTGATTCCAGAATTTTAGAGAGATAGGATAATTTGGAAAGGACGATAATTATTGGGGTCTGTGTTGTCTCCTCCTTTATATATAGGGGTCACCTGAGCAGTTTTCCAAATAAAGGGTATTTTGCCAGAGGAAATTGAAAGATTGAAAATGTGTGCAGTATATTCAGTGATAAATGCTGAACAAAGTTTTAAGAAGAAGGGATCTAATTTGTCTGCTCCAGTTGATTTCCTAGGATCAGTGGTTTCAAGAGCGTTAACATAACCAGTCAAGGTTAAAATCACCTAGAATTATCATTTCATTATTAACATATTGTGAAAGAAGGGTCTCTAGCTTATCTATACAACAGGGGTCCGCTGAAGGAGGATGATAGATTCCTATCACCTCTAGAGAATTATTTTGTCCACAATCAATTTTCAGGGCAATAATTTCAAAACATTTTGGAACTTTTAAAGCTTTTAAGATGGAGACATTGAAACAAGTTTTAACAAATGCAGCAACACCTCTACCTCTACCATTCCTATCTATTCTATTAAGAGTATAGTTATTTATTGACACATCAGAGTCCTTTATGCTTTGTTCAAGCCAGGTTTCTTTGATAACAACAGTATCTGGGTCTGCTTGAGAGATCAATATGTTTAAGCTTAAATGGTCTAGTTTTTCCTGCTGACATAAGCTTCTGATATGCCATTGAATTAAACCCAAGCCTGTTCTAGATTTAAAGGCATTAGGAGAGCAGAGAGAAGAGTTAGGTAAAGGAACAGATAAAGACATGACAATAGGTTGAAGGGGGATTGCCTTTAAGTTCCATGGTAAAGCAGACCGTTTTAAGTGTTTCTGGTGTGATCTAGAAGAGATTTTAACGGGAATAGCAGCGCTCTTTACAAAAAATGACTTTCTGGTAGGATGGATTGTATCAGGTACAGTCGCGAGTCATCCTCGGTGCGTCTGCGTGGACGCACAGTTCACTGATTTAAGCCTCATGTCCATATTAGATGCCAAAAGGAGTTTGCCTTTTTTATTTAGATGACGATGATCGTGAGCAAAAAGATGATATCTGTTTAAAAAGGCACAGAAATTGTCAACAAACGGGACGCCGTGGTTCAGGCAGTATCCTTTAAGCCACACATGTAGCTGTCGGAGGCAGCTGAAGTTTTCATTTCCAAAACACGGCGATGGTATAGGGCTGGATACAATGCATCTCCTCCTGCTATCCAACACAGAGTCAATCAGCGTCATAAAGTCTTGCTTAAGTGTTTTGGATTGTTGGGATTTTATGTCATTAGATCCAATATGCAGTATGATTGACGAAGCAGATGGATGCACTTTGAGTAGACCAGGCAGTGTTGAGTTTATGTGGCTTACCTGTGCGTAGTTGGCCTATTTGTGGTCACATTTTGGTTAGAGGTGGAAATGCACGTGTTCGTGATTCATATCCTACATATATCCTCTGACTCTTTATGTCTGTACATAAAATAAACCTAACACGAACAAATGCATTCGCTCGCGTATGATTTGGTAGAAAACAAGGCGCAAGAAAAGGAGGGTAAAACTGGTGTATTTTACGCACTGATAGGTCATCTGTTTAGCATGGACGAATCCAAGTCATAGGCATAGTGTACAATAAGTGGCATAAAAAGGGTGTAACATTGTTTTTTTTGTTTTTTTTTCAGCAGTCAGGGTTGAAGTTGTTGAAGAGATCTGAAGCAGTGAAAGTTTTTTTTTAAAGTTGAAAAATTAGTATTTTATGAACACTTTCCTGCATGTCCGTTTTCGGAAAAACAAGGACAGATGTAGCTAAAATATGGCATTTGGCACGTCAGAAAAAATTTCAATGCATCAAAATCAATTGTACTACTCGTCATTGGCATGGCCCAGACTCTATTTATTGAAAAAAAGATTTGTTTTCTAGATCATTTTATATGGGAATTATGGTGTTTTTTTCTGTTTTTTACCATAAAAAATAGCAGTGACATGGATTACAAAAACTGGCATAAAAAGGGTGTAACATTGAATTTATTTTATTTATTTATTTTTTTAAGTGGTCAGGGTTGAAGTTGTTGAAGAGATTTGAGGCAGTGAAAGTAAAAAAAAAATGTTGCAAAATGATTATTTTATTAACACCTTTCTGCATGTCCGTTTTCAGGACAAACAAGGACAGATGTAGACAAAAATTACAAGGGACCAAGGGTTAAGTGAAGAAAACAAACACCAGCACTGCCATGCTGACAATAATATGTATGTTATCGGGGCTACTCATCATGATATTGGACTTATCGGAATAATGTAATAATTTCCTGTTATTGGCCCGATAGGTATCGTGCACCCCTAGTCACAGGGCAAAGCAAATGAAAATGACAGATCAGTGGTCAAAACAGCACAACTGTTGAGATAAAGACTTGTCTCTAGATGAGAAAAATATTGATTGATATAATGAGATGTAAGGGGTGGGGAGGGGCCTTACCAAACTAAAATATCTTTTTTTACTTTAAGACGTTTTGTGTTAAAATACAGTCAGTTTTTCTTACGATGTGTTTCTGTGTTTTAGTTTTTCCTGATGAGGTCCATCAGCTGTCAGTGAATCAAGAAGCAGCATGCCCTGAGCAGCAGAACCACAAGAATCTGAAAATTAAAGATGAACCTGAGGAGCTGTGGAGCAATCAAGAGAGAGATCACCTTCAATGGCAAGAGGAGGATGATATCAAGTTCACTTTTGTTCCTGTCCCTTTGAAGAGTGAAGATGATGAAGAGGGACCTCAGTCTTCACAGCTTTATCAAAAACAAACCAAAGAGTCAGCCAGGAACTTTGATCCAGAGAGAGATTTACAACAGCATTCTAAGGTCAAGACTGAAGACTCTTCTGATCCAGAGACTGAAGACTCTTCTGATCCAGAGACTGAAGACTCTTCTGATCCAGAGACTGATGACAGCGCTGATTGGAGGGAGACGACAGAACAACAGTCAGGTTTAATGTCAGTGGAAAAAAGCAGAGACATGAGAGTAAAGATTACGAAGAAATTAAATATCTTCTCAGAGTGTGGAAAAAGATTTAAGGGTAAAAAAGGTTTGACTAGACACAAGGTTGTTCAAAATAAAGAAAAACGCTTCAGCTGCACCGAGTGTGGTCAGAGATTTATCCATAGATGCACAATGATGAAACACAGGAGAATTCACACAGGAGAGAAACCATTTGTCTGCTCTCAATGTGATCAAAGATTTTCCACAAAAGGAAATTTAACTGATCACATGAGAACTCACACAGGTGAAAAACCTTTTGACTGTTCTGTGTGTGGTAAGAGATTTTCCCGAAAAGGAAATTTGAAGAGTCACATGAGAATCCACACAGGTGAGAAACCATTTGTCTGCTCTGATTGTGGTAAGAGATTTTGCCTAAAAGGAAATTTAAAGAGTCACATGAGAATCCACACAGGTGAGAAACCATTTGTCTGCACTGAGTGTGACAAAACATTTGCCCATCATTCAGCTTTGACCAGACATGTGCAAATTCATACTACAGAAAAACCCTTCAGCAGCTCTCAGGGTGGTGAGAGAATTACCGAAAAATGAAATTTGACTGAACGTAAAGAAAAAATGAAGCAGCATCGGAAGAATTACCTTGTAGTGCAGTCCCAGGTTTCAGTTCCCGTTGACTCCCTTTGGTTTCTTTGAAGGAGGAAAAACTTTCCTGCATTTATGGGGACAGCTCAAGTATCAGGAGTGCCTCTATGCATCAGTGCTTCTGAGATAAAGCAGGTCCCCAGCAACAAATCCTCTCTAATACTGCTGATATCTGATTGGTTGTCTCTTTTAAAGTTAGTTATAACTGTGTCCAGGAGTTGTTTTTTCAACAGTGCTGAAACCTACATATCACTCAGTCTCTCTTTTTGTTTTATTTCCTTTTACTGTAGGTTGGCATTTCATTTTTTGCCGTTAGCTTTTTCTTTCTGTTTCCTCCCAAGTTTTTCACCGTGTCCAATCTTTTGGTCTTTGTTAATCTTTGTCAACTATTTTCTCCTCCAGCCTATTTTTCTAGTTGTTTTTGTATTATTTTGGCTTTGTCACAGCAACCCAAAGTCTTTTTAATACCTTTTTATAACCTTATCTGAATCCTGCGCACCATAGTTTCACAGCTGAATTTACCTGCCTTTTTAATTCCTCCAATAACCCACTGACGTGGTGTTGGCTGGCCAGTGACATTATTCTTGATGTTTATTTGGGTGAATTAAAGACATTTGGGGTTTTATTTTGAACTGGACGAGTTGGCCCGAATCAGTGGAGAGGACATTGATTACCAAGTTAGACCGCCATCAGGAGGGATCCACTTTGGCAACGCTCAGCTTCCACGACCGGATGAAAGGTTTTCCTCTGTCATCTAACATTCCACTTTCAGGACTCCATCTCTCTACAGCAAAGGAGGCGATCCTGGTCTAATTCCTCCTGAATGGGTTGATGTGTTTCACTTGGGTTCATAAAAACCTTCAATCAAATCAGACCTATTTTCTGTTCCAACCCATGAAGTAAGTCTGAACTATTTTCAAAAATCTGTTCCCAAATGCTTCCGTGTATTTTTTCTCCTCAGTTTCAGATCATCCTCACCCTTCATCAAATCAGATTATTGTCATCCCCTATTTAGCCATTTCCTTTTTTCCTACATTATAATTCATATTACTAAGTGACTGACACTTTGTAATGGTGCTATTTGTAATAAATCTTCAAAATGTAAGTCATTTGCCCAGAAAGCATTATTTTGGGAAGGTTGTCACTGAAACAAGAATTCACAACTGAAGGCACGAGACTGATTGAGATTGATGGTTAAATTTTGTTATTCCATATTTCATTCTCACATTGTTGGTTGCTGCTCTCATTAATGAATGCAATTAAATTTAATATCAATACAATCTGATACAACATGGTCAAGAGAACATCATTATTGTTTTCCCTGTGAAAAGTGTTGACTTTCTTAGTAATAAGAAATGTCATACTGCTGATAGAGTGATCTGACAGGTGGAATTCTCTCTTTGAAGATGCACAAAACCCCCCAGAGAGAGAGAGAAGATTTTCATATGATCTGTTTCATTTTTGATGCCGTTGATTTCAGAATGTTTTATGCTGTTTTTCCGTCAGAAACAGTGCCTTTTAAATTGTTTCGGTCAAAAATGGACCTGTATTGTAAGACACAAGACACAAAATCTCACTTATTTCTCTCAGCCTTCACATCACCAGACTAACTTCTGCTTAGTGTCAGAGACATCAAAAATTCCACAGCATACAGCATCAGATAGACATTTTACACCAATTTGAAGAGCAAATGAATTCCTTGTGTTGTTGATGAAATAATATAACTTAAAAAAAAGTCTGCGCCAAGAGATAAAGAACATTTAGAAAAAGCTAATATTTGACAAAGATGAGTGTTAGGTACTTTTAATGTCTATAGTTCTGAATAGCATGGTAATTCAAATTAGAAAGTGTTGCCATCTTAGAATGAACAGTCAAACATAAATTCCCAGTATTTCTTGAAGGGACCATATCAACCACTCTGAAATCAAGAGGGAGAGGTGGATCTGTTCAACTTACAAGTAATTAGAAACATTTTTCTAAACTCAGTATGAGGCATGACAACATCCGAATAAAAATGTTGACAGAGTAAAATCTTTAGTTTTAGTGCCAGCATTAGGAGCTCAAAATATGAACTATCTGATGTTTCTGTTGTAAATATAGGCTGATCTGATCCTGCCATGTGTCCTGGTCTCAGGGCAGGTTATTCAATGTTTTATTCTGACAGCCGGAAGTGTGTGCCTGAGGGAGTTGTTTTAGTTTCCGGGTCATGGATTCCTTAACCGTCGAGCATTGTTGGCGTGGTTCGACGCTCCAGTGTTCTATTTGAGCGTTCAGAGTGGACTTTTCTCCTCCTTTTTCGTCTCTTGGATGTTTGTCAAATGTCCGGGTTTCAGGCTCTTTCAGGTTTGTTTTCTTTCTTCTTCTCTAAACTTGTTTCCAGTAAATGTTTCTGAGAGCTGAGCCTTTAGCTAACTTATACAGCTACATGCAGCACATTGTTAGCTTTGGCTAGCTCCAGATAACAATATTTCTTTGTTCCCAGGTCTGCAGAAATCATTGCTGACTGTTGTTCGATGATAAAATGTGTGAGAGGATTTTTTATGATGAGTGAACTCTAATTATGACGCCAGTCAGACCTTATTAGTGTGGGCCACAACCTCTGCTGCTAACTGGTCTTTATTTGAAGATTGGTAGCAGGGAAGGGGCGGCTATGGAGAAAGCTCTGTCCCCCCCAGGTCTGGTGCTTGGTTCTTGAGCCGGGGGTTGGAGGTGGAAGATCGAAGACTATGGTTGGGAGTGTGACAGTGAAGGTGGTCAGTGAGGTAGGGTGGGGCCAGAGCATTAAGGGCTTTGAAGTTTATTGAGAACTTTGGAGGATGTACTGTAGAGAATGCTATTACAATAACTTAGTCTGGAGGTGATAAAAGCATGGATTAAGGTTTCAGCAGCAGAGAAGGAGGGTAGTGGGCGGAGACGGGCTATGTTTTTTAGGTGAAAAAAGGTGGTTTTGGTAAGTTGTGTGACTTGCTGTTCAAAGGAGAGATTATTGTTGAAAATTACGCCTAGGTTGCGGATGTGAGGGTAGAATTATCGATAGTGAGGTTGAAATCTTGAATGTTCTTCATGATGGATTTAGGGCCAATGATTATGATGTTGGATTTGCTGTAATTTAGTGAAAGGAAATGAGTGTTCATTCATGATTTTATGTCGTTTAGGCAGTTTGACAGGGTTGTAACAGTACTGGTTGTAAGTGAGCTGGTTGAGATGTATAGTTGAATGTCATCTGCATAACAGTGGAAATTGAGGCCATGGAGACAGATGATGTTGCCAAGGGGAAGTAGGTATGTGATGAAAAGGAGGGGACCAAGTACCGAGCCCTGGGGGACACCTTGAGACAGGGGAGCTGTGGAGGAGGAGTGGTAATTTATGTGAACAAATTGTTTTCTGTCTGTGGGATATGATCTGATCCAAGATAGGGCGGTGCCGGTGATGCTGAGGGAATGTTCCAGGTTGGAGAGCAGGATGGAGTGGTTGATAGTGTCAAACGCAGCTGTGAGGTCGAGGAGGATGAGGATGTTGAGGTGTCCAGAGTCAGAGGAAAGGAGGAGGTCATCTGTTTCTTTGATAAGGGCTGCTTCGGTGCTGTGTTGATGACGGAATCCAGACTGAAAAGTTTCATACAGGTTGTTATTGGAGAGGTGAGATTTTATTTGAGATGAGACAACACGCTCCAGGATTTTTGTGAGAAAAGGGAAGTTGGAGATTGGCTGGAAATTGCTCATGGAGTAAGGGTCAAGACCGGGTTTTTTGAGGATGGGGGTGATGGCGGCAAGTTTGAGAGAGCGGAGGACTGAGCCAGAGCTGAGGAAGGAGTTGATAATGGTGGCAATGAGAGGGGAGATGGCTGGGAGACAGTTCATGATTAAGGCTGAAGGGATGGGGTCCAAAACGTAAGTAGATTTCTTTGAACTGGAAGGGATGGTGGAAACTTCAGTTGGGTATATTGGGGAGAACTGAGACAGTGGCTGGGTGATGATGCAGAAGGGTGCAGGCAGGGAGGGAGGGGTGGGAGTGGTAGGGGGCGGGAGGGTGGCGAAGCTGCTGTAGATGTTAATAATTTTGGTCTGGAACTAGATGAGGAAGGTATTGCATTTGTCGACTGTGAAGGAAGAGGAGGTATTGTCACTGGGTTGTAGGAGTTTATTGATGGTAGAAAAGAGAGATTTTATTTTTGTTAAATAAATAACAATGCTTCCAGTCACTGTCATGCCATTCACACTCTGGAACTGGACAGCCTCCACAGGACCCCCCCTATACGCCCACATCCTCTCCTGCTTGCGTGTCCCTGGCACTGCCTGTAAATTATAGAAGTAATATACTATATAATGTGTTTTATATATAATATCTAATCTATAATATAGAATTTTTTCTTCTTACCTCTTTTTCTGCCAACAGGCGGTGTTTCAGAACTGCATGGGGCTTGCTCTTCTCTCAAGTCTGTCTCTGAAATTACAGGAGCATGAGTGATGGTTTCATTTGATAAATTTGGCTGAATAATTAGTTGGTTCCGAATGTTAACTTACCTCCGTCGCTCTGGGACAGAGAACAAGATCCGCTCCACTCACTCGGCAGCCATTCCTCAGAGTCTGGGTCAGAAAAGTCAGTTTCTGAAGTGTCATCGCTGTGTGTATCAAGCTGGCTAGCAGATGCCTTTTGTCTCCAACACACAGGGGAGACCTCGCGGCATTCTTTAGCCTCTTGGCCGGCATAGGCAGAAGAATGACCGTGCTGATCCCTGGATTCGCTGTCATTAAGTTCAGTGTCGGTTTCAGTGAGTAAGTGATTTCTCAGGCAAAAGTTTGAAGTTTCTTCCAGTGTCTATTTTAGAACTATTAGCTTAGATTACCTCCGTAACGATAGCTCTGCTCTTTGACCCCACCGTCTCTTCTATGTTCTGACTACGAATCCCAGAAGCCCCAGAATTACTCACAGGGAGCATGAGACCGCCCCCTTGTGCCAGCCGCTGAAAAAACAGTTTGATGTTTATACACGTAAAATGGCACTCAGTGAATTAATATGTTGACAGTAACGTCTGCACAAAATCTATTTAAATAACTGAAAATCAATTGATTCAATCAAACAGGCTCTGACTAGGGGTTATTGCAGCCAATGTGAAGTTTTGAAACAAGAAATTGAGGAATAAAACAAGCTGCTACTGTAAGCACTACATTTCCTGATGTGGGCGTTCACAATGAAAGCACTTGAGGAAAAACAACAACAGGACTTTTGTTGTGTTGCTGAGTCAAAAAAGTGGGGTTAGCTCCAAAGTTTGTTTTGGTGTTGTAGCGGACAAATCTCTGCTTTGCTTCCAGACTTTCATCAGAACTCTGCAGCACAAGTTTAAAACTTTTATTAACAACTAATGCTCATGAGTTTATACCTTTTGGGACATAAATATTGTAAACAACATTAGTGATTCATTGCAGTCCTACTCTTTAATTCTTATTTTTCCATTTCTATCAGTGTCTCCTCTTCCATCTTTAGTAGTTTTGATCATTTTGAGATTAAGCCCAAAACTGTCTGGAAGTTTCTTCATTGGTCACAGAGTAAAGCAAATGAAAATGACAGATAAGTGGTCAAAACAGCACGGTGAACTGTTGAGATAAAGACTTGTCTCTAGATGAGAAAAAATATCAATTGATAAAATGAGATGTAAGGGGTGGTGAGGGGCCTTGACAAAATAAAATATCATTTCTTACTTTAAGATGTTTTGTGTTAAAATACAGTCAGTTTTTCTTACTGTGTGTTTCTGTGTTATAGTTTTTCCTGATGAGGTCCAGCAGCTGTCCATGAATAAAGAAGAGGCATGCCCTGAGCAGCAGGAAAAGCATGAGCCTCTGAAAATTAAAGATGAACCTGAGGAGCTGTGGAGTGATCAAGGGAGAGATCAGCTTCAAGGGCGAGAGGAGGATGATATCAAGTTCACTTTTGTTCCTGTCCTTGTGAAGAGTGAAGATGATGAAGAGGAACCTCAGTCTTCACAGCATTATCAAAAACAAACCAAAGAGTCAGCCAGGTACTTTGATCCAGAGAGAGATTTACAACAACATTCTGAGGTCAAGACTGAAGACTCTTCTGATCCAGAGACTGATGACAGCGCTGATTGGAGGGAGATGACAGAGCACCAGTCAGGTTTAAAGTCAGTGGAGAAAAGCAGAGAAATGAGAGCAAAGATTACAAAGAAATTGTATATCTGCTCAGAGTGTGGAAAAAGATTTAAGGGTGAACAAGGTTTGACTAGACATATAGTTGTTCATACTAAAGGAAAACCCTTCAGCTGCACTGAGTGTGGTCAGAGATTTACCCAGAAAGGAACTTTAACTGTGCACATGAGAATTCACACAGGGGAGAAACCATTTGTCTGCTCTCAGTGTGATCAAAGATTTTCCGTAAAAGGAAATTTAGCTGCACACATGAGAACTCACACAGGTGAGAAACCGTTTGTCTGCTCTGAGTGTGGCAAAAAATTTTCCCAACATGCAACTTTGAACAGACATAAGCTACTTCATACTAGAGAAAAACCCTTCAGCCGCTCTCAGTGTAGTGAGAGAATTCCAGGAGGGGTTGTAGCCGATTCCGTGGTCTGTCCAGGGACCATGGTCTCTGGCACGGACCAGTGGTTACTGCCACTAGGGACGCTAGAGACACTGGTCGCGACCAGTTCCTCAGTGGTCATGACTACCTTCTTAGTGTTACAAACCAACGGGCCAGCTGCTCCCTGCCACAACGGGCACTAAAATTACTGGTCCTGCAGCTCCTCAGTGATCTGTCCTGTGGTCCTTGTGGTCTGGATTAGTTAGTGAGTGATCTGAGAAGCGGCTTTTGTAATTTTATTACACCTTCTCCTTTTTCCAGTTGTGGTGGCAGCACTGTTAGACGAATAAATGTCAGAGATCATAATCTTTTGTCCATAAAATACAATCTTCTATGATTTGTACAATTTATGCAGGGCCATGTAGTCAGGACCAGCTCCTCAGTGGTCGCGACCAGTGTCTCTCTGGTACGGACCAGTGCTCACTACCACTAGAGGTGCTAGAGACACTGGTCACGATCAGTGGCACGGGGTCATGACCAGCTTCTTAATGGTACAAACCAACGGACCAGCTGCTCCCTGGCACAAAGGGCACTGAAATTACTGGTCCTGCACCACCTCCTCAGGGATCTGTTCTGTTGTTTGGACCAGTTGAGTGATCTGTGGAGTGTTTGTTTGTATTTGTTTTTAATACAACCTTTTTTCTTTTCTCACTGTCAGATGAATACATTTTTGAAGCCATAATCATTTGTCTATCCAATGTTATTGATCACCAGTATTCACAGAAATCATAATAACAATGATTAAATTATCATTATTAGTCGTAGTTGTATGAGTAGTAGTATCAATTACGCAGGTCTTTGTGTTTGTAACCAGCCACACAGTCCTGACCAGCCTCCCGCGACCAGCTGCTATCTGGTACGGAATAACAGACCAGCTGCTCCCTGGCATGGACCAGTGGTCACTACCATGATGGGCGCTAAAGACACTGGTCCTGATGCTGATCAGCTCCTCACTGGTCTGTCTTGTGGTCCTTGTCATCTGCCTGTTGTCTTGACCAGTAACTGAATGGTCTTTTGTAGTTATTATACATTTAAAACACCTTCTCCCTTTTCTCATTCTGTTGGCAACACTGTACTGAATAAATGCAAAAAATAAATAAATTAAAAAAACATTATCTTTTGTCTGTCAAATACTGTTGATCATTATTATTAATGCAAATCATAATAACAATGATTAAATTATCATTGTTAGTCGTAGTTGTATATGTAGTACTTTCGATAACGATCATCAACCGATGACCACTTGGTCATATGCTCATTCTAAAACCACGAAGAGCTGCAAAAATGGTCCCATTCCAACGATCTGTGTAATCTTTGGCTTTTATTATGTTTCTATTTTTATTTGTCGAGATATGCTTACATGATCAGACTCTTTTTAGATTTGAGCATGTGTGTCTTTGACTAGCCTAACTGAAATGTTATTAAATATAACCCCCAAAACTTCACTGTATTTTTCATGTAGCACATCATGTATAATAATTATAATTATAATAATATTTATAAGAAATAAATATAGTAGTAATAGTAATAGCAATGGATAGCTTTTAAAAACACGAGGTGTTTTGTGTGTGTGTGTGTATATACATATATATGTATGTATATGTATATACATACAGTGCTTAACAAATTTATTAGACCAACACCCAAAGTAAGATTTATGCCACAGCTGCCCTAAATTAACAGCACTGGTAATTACCAAAATCCTTTTTTATGTTTCTGCAGTGGTTAATACACCAATAAGTAGCAGCTCTTTAACACAAATGATATTTTTAGACTAAAACATAATAATTATTTTTATCCATGAATTTTCAGATTTACTGATTTACAAAAAAACTGAAAAAATAGTAAAGCACATCATTATTTCTTGATTAATATGTCAAATTATAGTTATTTACTTGCATTCCTGAACAGAAAAATGAGTTTTAGAGGTTGAATGTTATGCTTGATTCATTTCTGACTTCTCAGAGAAGCCCAGTGAGCCGGCTAAAATTTGGGTATAAAAAGGTGAATTCAGTTTGAAATTCCTCATTCCTGTTCAAAATTGTAAAACGTGGAGAGCTCACTGAAAATGAAAGAGTCCGCATTAAAGCACTTCATGATGCTGGATGGTCTCTGAGACAAATATGACAGGTGGTCTAATAAATTTGTTAAGCACTGTATATATATATATATATATATATGTAGAGAGAGAGAGAGAGAGAGAGAGAGAGAGAGAGAAGACTACATAATTCCAACAATTCCATGTTTATATTAAGGGCACAATATAAAGACTGTAATATGCGCAGTACTTAATTTATCCACTAGGAGGTCCTGTTCTGGCAAGGTCTGGGGTCAGGATAGAGCGCTAGGCGTGGGAGATAGTGCATCCATGAAGGATGTTGGAAAACGTCTGAGTTGTGTGGGAATGAGTCCTAAAACGCGAAAGTAAGTTAGCATTCTAGCACTTCCGGTTCCTTCGTCATCCGAAGTGTGGCAACTGAAGCCAGATGCCAAGTCTCTTAAAGATCGATCCTCGGTCCTAAAGATTCGTTTGAACCAGAAGTAGTTTCTGATTCGCCATCTTAAAGACCGTGCCAAAGCTCCTATGCGGTTTTAAGACCCAAGCCATAAGACTGAGGACTGAGATTTGAAGACCAAACATTGACTGTAGAAAGAATTGGACAAACCCCGTGTGATGTCAGTCATCTGCTTACAATAGGCGGACTCAAACGGCTCTTGAAGCCAATCCGTGGAGGCTTCCATATTGAAATCGCGGTCTCAACCGAACTTTGGATCAACGTAACGGCCTGCCCACTAAGCGCGACTTCCTGTCAGCCTGCTAGCTTGCATTCCGATTGACAGAAACAGAGCCTCCTGCCTGCCTAGCTATCTGTCAATCAAATGAGACCCGCCAATCAGCTTTCATCCTAAATATAATCCAAAAAATTCACCCCCCGTACAGTGGGAGAACCATAAGACACTAGCTAATGAGACACGTTTGGTGTTTTGAACCAGGCTGTAAACCAGTTTATTTCTAGTGTCAAAACCGGCTGTTTAACATGTGTGCAGATGGGACTTCTGGTGTTCCTGCAGCCAGCCTCAAGTGGACACTCGTGGTATAGCAATTTTTTGCACTTCCGCATTGGCTTCATTTTTCAGGACCAGAGGTTGCCTTGGATACAACATGGTCCAGAGAACATCATTATTGTTTACCCTGTGAAAAGTGCTGACTATTTCTTAGTAATGAGAAATGTCATATTGCTGATAGAGCGGTCTGACTGTGATAAAACACTCAGCTGGAATTCTCTCTTTGAAGATGCACAAAACCCCAGAGAGAGAGAGAGAACATTTTCATATGATCTGTTTCAGTTTTGATGCTGTTCATTTCAGAATGTTTTATACAGTTTTTTTTTGTCAGAAACAGTGCTTTTATAAATCGTTTGGGTCAAAAATGGACCTGTATTGTAAGAATAAATAATCTTCAAGACACAAATTCTCACTTTTTTTCTCTCAGCCTTCACATCACCAGACTAACTTCTGCTATGAGTCAGAGACGTCAATGATTCCAGAGCATACAGTGTCAGATAGACATTTTCCACCAATTTGAAGAGCTAGTGAAGTCCTTGTGTTGTTAATGAAACAATTTAACTTTAAATCTGTGCCAAAAGATGAATGACATTTAGAACAAGCTAATATTGGACAAAGATGAGTGTTAGGTACTTTTAATGTCAGTAGTGCTGAATTATGCAGTAATTCAAAGAAATAATTGTTGTCATCTTAGAATGAACAGTCAAACATAAATTCCCAGTATTTCTTACAGGAATCGTAACAACCACTCTGAAATCAAGAGGGAGAGGTGGATCTGTTCAACCTACAAGTAATTAGAAACATTTTTCTAAACTCAGTATGAGGCATGTCAACATCCGAATAAAAATGTTGACAATGTAAAATCTTTAGTTTTAGTGCCAGCATTATGAGCTCAAGATATGAACTATCTGATGTTTGTGTTGTAAATATAGGCTGACCTGAATCCTGCCGTGTGGACACGGTTTTCAGCCTGAGCTATTCAACGCTTTATTCTGAAGGTCGGAAGTGTGTGCCTGAGCGAGTTTTTGTTTCCGGGTCATGGACTCTTTTCCCGCCGAGCATTGTTGGCGTGTTTGGATGATCTGGTGTTCTGTATGAGCGTCCTGAGTGGACTTTTCTCCTCCTTCTTCGACTCTTGGATGTTTGTCAAATGTCCGGCTTTCAGGCTCTTTCAGGTTTGTTTTCTTTCTTCTTCTCTAAACTTGTTTCCAGTAAATGTTTCTGAGAGCTGAGCCTTTAGCTAACTCTCACAGCTATATGCAGCACATTGTTAGCTTTGGCTAGCTCCAGATAACAATATTTCTTTGTTCCCAGGTCTGCAGAAATTGTTGCTGACTGTTGTTCGATGATTAAATGTGTGAGAGGATTTTTTTTATGATGAGTGAACTCTAATTATGACGCCAGTCAGATCTTATTAGTGTGGGCCACAACCTCTGCTGCTAACTGGTCTTTACCTGAAGATTTATGGTAGCAGTGAACTATAGAAATAACAGCAGCAACTATACAGCTACGAGGAACACAGGGCAACTGCAGCAAACAGAATTAAAATAGTCATGTAACGCTAAATACAAAGTTAATTCGTAGACAGTAATGTCAATGCAAAACCTCGTTAAAGAAGTACAAATCCATTGATTCAATCAAACAGGCTCTAACTAGAGATTATTGCTGCCGATGTGAAGTTTTAAAACAAGAAATTGAGGACTAAAACAAGCTGCTACTGTAAGCTCTACACTTTCTGATGTGGGCGTTCACAATGAAAGCACTTGAGGAAAAACAACAACAGGACTTTTGTTGTGTGTTGTTGTGTGCTGAGTCAAAACAGTGGGGTTAGCTCCAAAGTTTGTTTTGGTGTTGCAGCAGACAAGTCTCTGCTTTGCTTCCAGACTTTCATCAGAACTCTGCAGCACAAGTTTAAGACTTTTATCAACAGCCAGGACCGTTAATGGTCATGAGTTTATACCTTTTGGGACACAAATTTTGTAAACAACATTAATGATTCAATTTTGAGATTTGGCCCAAAACTGTCTGGAAGTTTCTTCACTGGTCACAGAGCAAAGCAAATGAAAATGACAGATAAGTGGTCAAAACAGCACAGTGAACTGTTGAGATAAAGACTTGTCTCTAGATGAGAAACAATATCGATTGATATAATGAGATGTAAGGGGTGGTGAGGGGTCTTGCCAAAATAAAATATCATTTTTTACTTCAAGACGTTTTGTGTGAAAATACAGTCAGTTTTTCTTACTGTGTGTTTCTGTATTTTAGTTTTTCCTGATGAGGTCCATCAGCTGTCAGTGAATCAAGAAGCGGCATGCCCTGAGCAGCAGGTGAAGCACAAGCATCTGAAAATTAAAGATGAACCTGAGGAGCTGCTGAGCAATCAAGAAAAAGATCAGCTTCAAGAGCAAGAGGAGGATGATATCAAGTTCCCTTTTGTTCCTGTCCCTGTGAAGAGTGAAGATGATGAAGAGGAACCTCAGTCTTCACAGCATTATCAAAAACAAATCAAAGAGTCAGCCAGGTACTTTGATCCAGAGAGAGATTTACAACAACATTCTGAGGTCAAGACTGAAGACTCTTCTGATCCAGAGACTGATGACAGTGCTGATTGGAGGGAGATGACAGAACACCAGTCAGGTTTAAAGTCAGTGGAGAAAAGCAGAAAATTGAGAGTAAAGATTACAAAGAAATTGTATATCTGCTCAGAGTGTGGAAAAAGATTTAAGGGTGAACAGGGTTTGACTAGACACATGGTTGTTCATAATAAAGAAAAACCCTTCAGTTGTACTGAGTGTGGTCAGAGATTTACCCAAAAAGGAACTTTAACTGTGCACATGAGAATTCACACAGGGGAGAAACCATTTGTCTGCTCTGTGTGTGGTCAAGGATTTACCCAGAAAGGAACTTTAACTGTGCACATGAGAATTCACACAGGGGAGAAACCATTTGTCTGCTCTCAGTGTGATCAAAGATTTTCTGTAAAAGGAAATTTAGCTGTGCACATTAGAATTCACACAGGAGAGAAACGATTTGACTGTTCTGTGTGTGGAGAGAGATTTACTGAAAAAAGAACTTTAACTGCTCACATGAGAGTTCACGCAGGGGAGAAACCATTTATCTGCTCTCAGTGTGATCAAAGATTTTCCGTAAAAGGAAATTTAACTGTTCACATGAGAACTCACACAGGAGAGAAACCATTTGTCTGCTCTGAATGTGGTCAGGGATTTACCCGACAAGCAAATTTAACTGTTCACATGAGAAATCACAGGGGAGAAACCATTTGTTTGCTCTGAGTGTGGCAAAAACTTTGCCCATCATGCAGTTTTGACCAGACATATGCTAATTCATACTAGAGAAAAACCCTTCAGCCGCTCTCAGTGTGGTGAGAGAATTACCGAGAAATGAAACTTGACTGAACTTACAACTTGTAGAACTTACCTTGTAGTGTAGTTCCAGGTGTCAGTTCCTGTTGACTCCCTTTGGTTTCTATGGAGGGGGAAAACTTTCCTGGTTTTTATGGGGACAGCTCAAGTATCAGGGATGCCTCTATGCATCAGTGCTTCTGAGAATAAAGCAGGTCCCCAGCGACAAATCCTCCCTTATACTGCTGATATCTGATTGGTTGTCTTAGACAGGTTATACCTCTATCCAGGAGTTGTTTCTGAACAGTGCTGAAACCTACACATCACTCTGTCTCTCTTCTTGTTTACGTTACTTTTGCTATAGGTTGGCATTTCATTTTTGTCCTTTCGCTTTTTCTTTTTGTTTCTTCCAAGTTTTTTACAGTGTCCAAGATTTTGGTCTTGTGAATCTTCATCGAGTTTATCTAGCTCCGGCATATTTCTCTAGTTGTTTTTGTATTATTTTGCCTTCATCACAGCAGCCCAAAGTCTTTTTAATACCTTTTTATAACCTTTTCTGAATCCTGTATGCCCAGACTCCACAGCTGAATTTACCTGCCTTTTTAATTGCTCCAATAACCCACTGATGTGGTGTCAGCTGGCCAGTGACATTATTTTTGATGGTTATTTGGGCCAATTACAGACATTTGAGGTTGTACTTGGAACTGGACGAGTTGGCCCAAATCAGTGGAGAGGACATTGGTTACCATGTTAGACCGTCATCAGGAGGGTTCCACTTTGGCAATGCTCAGCTTCCACGACCGGATCAAAGCTTTTCCTCTGTCATCTAACGTTGCACCTCCAGGACTCCATCTCTCTACGTCAAAGGCGGCGATCTTGGTCTAATTCCTCTTAAACTGGTTGATGTGTTACACTCGGGTTCCATAAAAACCTTCAATCAAATCAGACCTATTTTCTGTTCAAACCCGTGAAGTAAGTCTGAACTATTTTCAAAAATTGATTCCATAATTCTTTCATTTAATTGTTTTTCCTGAGTTTCAGATCATCCTCACCCTTCATCAAATCAGTTTACTATCATCTCCTTTAGCCATTTCCTTTTTTCCTACATTATAATTCATATTATAAAGTGATTGACACTTTGTAATGGTGCTGTTCATAATAAATCTTCAAATTGTAAGTCATTTGTCCAGAGAGCATTATTTTGGGTAGGTTGTCACTGAAACAAGAATTCACAACTAAAGGTATGAGACTGATTTAGATTGATGGTTAAATGTTGTTATTCCATATTTCATTCTCACATTGTTGGGTGGTGCCCTTATTAATGACTGCAGTTAAATTTAATATCACTACAATCTGATACAACATGGTCCAGAGAACATCATTATTGTTTTCCTTCTGAAAAGTGGTGACATTTTCATAGTAATAAGAAATGTCATATTGCTGATAGAGCATCCTGACTGTGATAAAACACTCAGCTGGAATTCTCTCTTTGAAAATGCACAAAACCCCAGAGAGAGAGAGAAAACGTTTCTATATGATCTGTTTCATCTTTGATGCTGATGATTTCAGAATGTTTTATCCAGTTATTCTGTCAGAAACAGTGTTTTTATAAATCGTTTGGGTCAAAAATGGACCTGCAAGAATAAATAATCTTCATGACACAAATTCTCACTTTTCCTCTCAGCCTTCACATCACCAGACTAACTTCTGCTTAGAGTCAGAGACGTCAAAAATTCCAGAGCATACAGTGTCAGATAGACATTTTTCTACAAATTTAAAGAGCTAGTGAAGTCCTTGTGTTGTCAATGAAATAATATTACTTAAAAAAATCTGCCCCAAAAGATGAATAGCATTTAGAAAAAGCTGATACTGGACAAAGATGAGTGTTAGGTACTTTTAATGTCAGTAGTGCTGAATTATGCAGTAATTCAAAGAAATAAGTGTTGTCGTCTTAGAATGAACAGTCAAACATAAATTCCCAGTATTTCTTACAGGAATTGTATCAACCACTCTCAAATCAAGAGGGAGAGGTGGATCTGTTCAACCTACAACTAATAAAAACATTTTTCTAAATTCAGTATGAGGCATGTCAACATCAGAATATAAAATGCTAACAATGTAAAATATTCAGTTTTAGTGCAAGCATTATGAGCTCAAGATGCGAACTATCTGATGTTTCTTTGTCAAGGTAGGCTGATCTGAATCCTGCCATGTGTTCCGTGTTCAGCGCCAGCTATTTGAAGCTTTATTCTGAAGGTCGGAAGTGTGTGCCTGAAGGAGTTGTTTTTGTTTCCGGGTCATGGATTCTTTTAACGCCGATCGTTGGCTTGTTTGGTTGATGCAGTTTTCTGTATGAGCGTTCAGAGTGGACTTTTCTCCTCCTTCTTCGACTCTTGGATGTTTGTCAAATGTCCGGGTTTCAGGCTCTTTCAGGTTTGTTTTCTTTCTTCTTCTCTAAACTTGTTTCCAGTAAATGTTTCTGAGAGCTGAGCCTTTAGCTGACTTTTACAGCTACATGCAGCACATTGTTAGCTTTGGCTAGCTCCAGATAACAATATTTCTTTGTTCCCAGGTCTGCAGAAATCGTTGCTGACTGTTGTTCGATGATTAAATGTGTGAGAGGATTTTTTTTTATGATGAGTGAACTCTAATTATGACGCCAGTCAGATCTTATTAGTGTGGGCCACAACCTCTGCTGCTAACTGGTCGTTACCTGAAGATTTATGGTAGCAGTGAACTATAGAAATAACAGCAGCAACTATAAACGGCTACCAGGAGCACAGGGCTACTACAGCAAACAGAATTAAAATAGTCATGTAACGCTGAATACAAAGTTCATATGTGGACAGTAATGTCATCGCAAAACCTTGTTAAAGAAGTACAAATCCATTCATTCAATCCAACAGGCTCTAACTAGAGATTATTGCAGCCGATGTGAAGTTTTGAAACAAGAAATTGAGGACTAAAACAAGCTGCTACTGTAAGCTCTACACTTTCTGATGTGGGCGTTCACAATGAAAGCACTTGAGGAAAAACAACAACAGGACTTTTGTTGTGTCGCTGAGTCAAAACAGTGGGGTTAGCTCCAAAGTTTGTTTTGGTGTTGCAGCAGACAAGTCTCTGCTTTGCTTCCAGACTTTCATCAGAACTCTGCAGCACAAGTTTAAGACTTGAGTTTCTACCTTTTGGGACACAAATTTTGTAAACAACATTAGTGATTCATTGCAGTCCTACTCTTTAATTCTTGTTCCATATTTCTATTTCTATCAGCGTCTCCTCTTCCATCTCTGGTAGTTTTGATCATTTAAGATTTGGCCCAAAACTGTCTGGAAGTTTCTTCATTGGTCACAGAGTAAAGCAAACAACAATGACAGAATCAGTGTTCAAAACAGCACAGTCAAAACCAACTTTTTTGTGAGCTGTTGAGATAAAGACATGTCTCTAGACGAGAAAAAATATCGATTGATATAATGAGATGTAAGGGGCGGGGAGGGGCCTTGTCAAAGTAAAATATAATTTCTTACTTCAAGACGTGTGAAAATACAGTCAGTTTTTCTTACTGTGTTTCTGTATTTTAGTTTTTCCTGATGAGGTCCATCAACTGTCAGTGAATAAAAAAGCGGCATGCCCTGAGCAGCAGGAGAGGAGCGAGCATCTGAAAATTAAAGATGAACCTGAGGAACTGTGGAGCAATCAAGAGGGAGATCCGCTTCAAGAGCAAGAGGAGGATGATATCAAGTTCACTTTTGTTCCTGTCCTTGTGAAGAAAGAAGATGATGAAGAGGAACCTCAGTCTTCACAGCATTATCAAAAACAAATCAAAGAGTCAGCCAGGAACTCAGATCCAGAGAGAGATTTACAACAACATTCTGAGGACAAGACTGAAGACTCTTCTGATCCAGAGACTGATGACAGTGCTGATTGGAGGGAGATGACAGAAGACCAGTCAGGTTTAAAGTCAGTCGGGGAAAGCACACAAACAAGAACAAAGATCCCAAAGAAATTGTATATCTGCTCACAGTATGGAAAAAGATTTAAGGGTGCAACAGGTTTGACTAGACATGTGATTGTTCATACAAAAAAAAAAACCTTCTGCTGCTCTGACTGTGGTCAGAAATTTACAAGAAAAGGATCTTTGACCTCACACATGAAAATTCACACGGGCGAAAAACCTTTTGTCTGCTCTGTGTGTGGTAAGAGATTTACTAGAAAAATAAATTTGACCTCTCATATGAGAGTTCACACAGAAAAAGCTTTTGTCTGTTCTCTGTGTGGTCAGATATTTACCAAAAAAGGAAGTTTAACTGTTCACATGAGAAGTCACACACGAGATAAACCATTTGTCTGCTCTGTGTGTGGTCAAGGATTTATCCAAAAAGGACATTTAGCTGTTCACATGAGAGTTCACACAGGAGAGAAACCATTTGTTTGCTCTTTGTGTGATCAGAGATTTTCCCAAAAAGGAACTTTAACTGTTCACATGAGAATTCACCGAAGAGATAAACCATTTTTCTGCTCCGAGTGTGGTCAGAGATTTACCCAAAAAGGAAGTTTAACTGTTCACATGAGAATTCACACAAGTGAGAAACCATTTATCTGCTCTGATTGTGGTCAGGGATTTACCATTAACGGAAATTTAAAGAGTCACATGAGAATCCACACAGGAGAGAAACCATTTGTCTGCACTGAGTGTGGCAAAACATTTGCACATCAAGCAGCTTTGACCAGACATATGCAAATTCATACTAGAGAAAAACCCTTCATCCGCTCTCAGTGTGGTGAGAGAATTACCAAAAAATGAAATTTGACGTAAAAAACCGTGAAGCAGCATCAGCAGAATTATCTTGTTTATGTAGAACCAGGTTTCAGTTCCTATTGACTCCCTTTGGTTTCTATGAAAGGGGAAAACTTCCCGGTTTTTATGGGGACAGGGGTGCCTCTATGCAGAGAAGCCCCTGACTGCAGCCTGCAGATTGGGCGGCGCTCAACATTTGGTGTTTGACTCCACCCATCTCAACGTTCCATAAACCAATCGCGTTCAGTGCCGTTACATACAACTTCACTTCATTTTGCAACCTCATTTTTAACCTGTCTCCCGCTCAACTCCTGACTTGTAATTTCTGACACTTATCCCCCTATTTTTAAGTATGGTCCTGTCATGTCTAATATTTTTCAAGTCAAAGCAAGTCTTCTGCTTGTGCTTTATATCTAAACCTCAAAAACATCCACCCCTCTCCCCGTAGTTGATTTGATTCAAAGACGCTGCATGAGATCCTCTCTACAGGTTACACAGACACAGGTAGCTGTGTGTCACTTGTTGCTGAAGAGCTTATTAGAGCATCAGCTCTTTTTAAAAACATGTTAACATGATACATGATGAGTTATACTGGTTGGTTAAAGAGTTTATTACCTCCGCCAAGGAGGTTATGTGATCGGGTGTGTTTGTTTGGTTGTTTGTCAGCAACATAGCTCAAAAAGTTGTGGACGGATTTTGATGAAATTTTCAGGAAATGTCAGAAATGGCATAAGGAAGAACTGATTAGATTTTGTGAGTAATCCGGGTCACTGTCTGGATCCAGGAATTTTTTTTAAGGATTCTGTAGTATTGGGAGATAGGGCTGATGGTGGAGGTCTGCGCTTACCACTTTACACCAGGAGATGGTTGACATGAGTAACTTCAATCCCAGCAGCAGTTTTTGGTGTGTTTCCATTCAAAGTTTTGGAGTTTATAGAGTTTGAAAGACGCACGCCCGGTCGAGGAGACGAGTTGCAGTGTAACAGAGAGAAAGACAGCGAACTGCAATGAGAATACTCACGATGCTGGGAGGAATCGAGGAATATTCACCCTCTGCCATGACTTCCAGTCATCCAGTGAGACCATGGGGGAGACTGTCAGTGCATCTGTTGGCACCGGCAGGCAATGCTTCCGACATGACAGTCCACCCGTAGCGAAGCCAATGCTTTGCCTCTCTGTGTTTCCACCCCACTGGGGAGGGCATGATCGGCGAATGCCGTGGTGGGGGGCACATGGGGACGGATCCAGGAATTTTTTAAAGGATCCTTCACTCTTGGGAGATAGGGCTAATGGCGGAGGTCTGCGCTCTCTGGGTGCTTTTCTAGTTCATTCTGTGGTCTAGCCCTGTTCTCGCTATCTAACATAAGTTCTGACGTGCTTTAACATAGCATCCTCTAATATTCATAAGGAGAGTTTAGAGCTGCGTGGATCTTAAAAGTAAGAAGGCTGACTGTTACTATTACGACTGACTTTCGTAAAAAGCGTCTTGTTTACAATCATCTACTCCGGACCTTATCCAGCTGTCTTCTTCCTCCCTGCCCTCATCCACAAACAGCTGAAACCTCGTTTCTGTCTCTCTCCCTGTCTTTCCCCTACTCTTCCAAAAAAACAAAAACCCTCCTAATCAGCTAAAAAAGGCCTAAATTTCTCTCCCACTTATCTACATAAACTCCAAATCAGTAAATACTTTTCTAAATATCGCAAATCCGTAAATATCTTTCTAAATACCACGACGTTGAGCTCCAACTCAGCCAATGGAATGGCGTTGAGCTCCACCCCCAAAACTCAACTCAGTGAATGAAATGCTGACATTTAAGCGGCGTTGAGCTCTGCCCAGATCTGCACGCTGCAGTCAGGGCTGACTGTCTATGCATCAGTGCTTCTGAGAGAAAGCAAGTTCCCAGCAACAAATCCTCCCTGAAACTGCTGATATCTGATTGGCTGTCTCTCATGTAGGTTATAACTGTGTCTAGGAGGGTTTTTTTCCACAGTGCTGAAATCTACACATCACTCTGTCTCTCTTCTTGTTTAGTTTACTTTTTTCTGCAAGTTGACATTTCATTTTTTGCTGTTAGCTTTTTCTTTTTGTTTCTCTTAAGGTTTTTTACCTTGTCCAAGCTTTTGGTCTTTGTAAATCTTCATCAAGTTTATCTAGCTCCAGTGTATTTTTCTAGTTGTTTTTGTATTATTTTGCCTTCATCCCAGCAGCCCAAAGTCTTTTTAATACCTTTTTATAACCTTTTCTGAATCCTGTATGCCCAGACTTCACAACTGAATTTACCTTCCTTTTTAATTCCTCCAGTAACCCACTAATGTGGTGTCAGCTGGCCAGTGACATTATTTTTTTGGTTTATTTGGGCCAATTACAGACATTTGGGGTTGTATTTGGAACCGGACGAGTTGGCCCAAATCAGTGGAGAGGACATTTCTTGCCAGGTTAGACCGTCATCAGGAGGGTTCCACTTTGGTAACGCTCAGCTTCCAAGTCCGTATCAAAGGTTTTCCTCTGTCATCTAATCTTCCACCTTCAGGACTCCATCTCTCTACGTCAAAGGAGGCGATCTTGGTCTAATTCCTCTTAAACTGGTTGATGTGTTACACTCGGGTTCCATAAAAACCTTCAATCAAATCAGACCTATTTTCTGTTCAAACCCATGAAGTAAGTCTGAACTATTTTCAAAAATCGATTCCATAATTCTTCTGTTTAATTATTTTTCCTCAGTTTCAGATCACCCTCACCCTTCATCAGATCAGATTATTATAATCTCTTATTTAGACATTTCCTTTTTTCCTACATTATAATTCATATTGTTAAGTGATTGACACATTGTAATGCTGCTATTCATAATAAATCTTCAAATTGTAAGTCAGTTGCCCAGGAAGCATTATTTCTGAAAAGTTGTCACTGAAACAAGAATTCACAACTGGAGGTACGAGACTGATTTAGATTTTAAGGTTAAATGTGGCTATTCCATATTTCATTCTCACATTGTTGGGTGGTGCCCTTATTAATGAGTGCAGTTAAATTTAATATCACTACAATCTGATCCAACATGGTCCAGAGAACATCATTATTTTTTACCTGTGAAAAGTGGTGACTTTTTCTTAGTAATAAGAAATGTCATATTGCTGATAGAGCATCCTGACTGTGATAAAACACTCAGCTGGAATTCTCTCTTTGAAGATGCACAAAACCCCAGAGAAAGCTAATATTAGACAAATATGAGTGTTATGTACTTGCCAGCATTATGAGCTCAAGATATGAACTCTCTGATGTTTAATTTGTAAATATAAGCTGATGTGAATCCTGCCATGTGTTCAGTTTTCAGCGCCAGACATTCGTAGCTTTAGTCTGAAAGCCGGAAGTGTGTGCCTGAGGGAGTTGTTTTTGTTTCCGGGTCATGGATTTCTTTTCTGCCGATCACCGTTGGCGTGTTCAGTCTGAGCGTTCAGAGTGGACTTTTCTCCTCCTTCTTCGACTCTTGGATGTTTGTCAGATGTCCGGGTTTCAGGCTCTTTCAGGTTTGTTTTCTTTCTTCTTCTCTAAACTTGTTTCCAGTAAATGTTTCTGAGAGCTGAGCCTTTAGCTAACTTTTACAGCTTAATGCAGCACATTGTTAGCTTTGGCTAGCTCCAGATAATGATATTTCTTTGTTCCCAGGTCTGCAGAAATCGTTGCTAACTGTTGTTCAATGATTAAATGTGTGAGAGGATTTTTTATGATGAGTGAACTCTAATTATGACGCCAGTCAGACGTTATTAGTGTGGGCCACAACCTCTGCTGTTAACTGAAGATTTATGGTAGCAGTGAACTATAGAAATAACAGCAGCAACTATACAGCTACCAGGAGCACAGGGCTACTGCAGCAAATAGAATTATAATAGTCATGTAACACTGAATACAAAGTTAATATGTGGACAGTAAAGTGTAGATAAAACCTCTTTATATAAATAAAAATCCATTGATTCAGTTAAACAGGGTCTAATTCGGGATTATTGCAGCCAATGTGAAGTTTTAAAATTAAAAAAAGAAGAAGTGATGATTAAAACAAGCTGCTACTGTAAGCTCTACATTTCCTGATGTGGGCGTTCACAATGAAGCACTTGAGGAAAAACAACAGCAGGACTTTTGTTGTGTCGCTGAGTCAAAACAGTGGGGTTAGCTCCAAAGTTTGCTTTGGTGTTGCAGCAGACAAGTCTCTGCTTTGCTTCCAGACTTTCATCAGAACTCTGCAGCAGAAGTTTAAGACTTTTAGTAACAGCCAGGACCGTTAATGCTCATGAGTTTATACCTTTTGGGACACAAATTTCGTATACAACATCAGCAATTCATTACATATTTTACATATTCCTACTCTTTAATTCTTGTTCCAGATTTCCATTTCTATCAGTGTCTCTTCTTCCATCTCTGGTAGTTTTTATCATTTGAGATTTGGCCCGAAACTGTCTGGAAGTTTCTTCATTGGTCACAGAGTAAAGCAAACAACAATGACAGAATCAGTGGTCAAAACAGTACAGTAAAGACCAGATATTTTTGTGAACTGTTGAGATAAAGACTTGTCTCTTGATGAGAAAAATATTGATTGACATAATGAGGTGTCAGGTGTGGGGAGGGGCCTTGTCAAAGTAAAATATCATTTCTTACTTTAAAATGTTTTGCGAAAATACAGTCAGTTTTTCTTACGGTGTGTTTCTGTATTTTAGTTTTTCCTGATGAGGTCCATCAGCTGTCAGTGAATAAAGAAGAGGCATGCCCTGAGCAGCAGGAGAGGAGTGAACATCTGAAAATTAAAAATGAACCTGAGGAACTGTGGAGCAATGAAGAGGGAGCTCAGCTTCAAGGGCAAGAGGAGGATGATATCAAGTTCCCTTTTGTTCCTGTCCCTGTGAAGAAAGAAGATGATGAAGAGGATCCTCAGTTTTTACAGCATTATCAAAAACAAATCAAAGAGTCAGCCAGGAACTTTGATCCAGAGAGAGATTTACAACAACATTCTGAGATCAAGACTGAAGACTCTTCTGATCCAGAGACTGAAGACTCCTCTGATCCAGAGACTGATGACAGCTCTGATTGGAGGGAGATGACAGAACAACAGTCAGGTTCAAAGTCAGTGGAAAAAAGCAGAGAAATTAGAGTAAATATTACAAAGAAATTATATATCTACTCAGAGAGTGGGAAAAGATTTAAGAGTGAACAAGGTTTGACTAGACACATGGTTGTTCATAATGAAGAAAAACCCTTCAGCTGCACTGAGTGTGGTCAGAGATTTACCCATAAAGGAAGTTTAACTGGTCACATGAGAATTCACACAGGAGAGAAACCATTTATCTGCTCTGTGTGTGGTAAGAGATTTACCCAAAAAGGAACTTTAACTGCTCACATGAGAATTCACACAGGGGAGAAACCGTTTGTCTGCACTGAGTGTGGCAAAGGATTTTCCATGCACGGAAATTTAACTGTTCACATGAGAACTCACACCAGTGGAAAAACCTTTTGACTGTTCTGTGTGTGGTCAGAGATTTACCCTAAAAGGAACTTTTACTGTTCACTTGAGAACTCACAAGTGAGAAACCATTTGTCTGCTCTTTTCTAAACATAAAATGTCCATAAGAGACATATGGTAGACAAACTGTACTTACATATGCTCATTTACGCACAAAAACCCAAAGTCCACATGGTAGAGTGCCTGTTGCTTGTTAACCACCCTGCTGTCTGTGAGACTGAGTGAAGCAGCAGGCACTTTGTATGTATTATTTGCTCTGTCCACCAGGGGTTGCTGCCAGACTCTCCAACAAGTTGTTTTTCAACAGTGTTGAAACCTACACGTCACTGTGTCTCTCTTCTTGTTTACGTTACCTTTGCTATAGGTTGGCACTTCATTTATGGCCTTTAGCTGTTTCTTTTTGTTTCTTCCAAGATTTTCACCGTGTCCAAGATTTTGGTCTTTGTGAATCTTTGTCAAGTTTTTTTTTTTTTGTTTGCTCCAGGGTATTTTTTGAGTTGTTTTTGTATTATTTTGGCTTCATCACAGCAGCCCAAAGTCTTTTTAATACCTTTTTATAACCTTTTCTGAATCCTGCACACCCAGACTTCACAGCTGAATTTACCTGCTTTTTCAATTCCTCCAGTAACCCACTGATGTGGTGTTGGCTGGCCAGTGACATTATTATGATGTTTATTTGGGGGAATGAAGGACATTTGGGGTTGTATTTGGAACCGGGCGAATTGGCCCGAATCAGTGGAGAGGACATTGCTTGCCGGGTGAGACCGTCATCAGGAGAGTTCCACTTTGGCAACGCTCAGCTTCCAGGACAGGATCAAAGGTTTTCCTCTGTATTGTAATGTTCCACCTTCAGGACTCCATCTCTCTACGGCAAAGGAGGCGATCCTGGTCTAATTCCTACTAAACTGGTTGATGTGTTTCACTCGGGTTCATAAAAACCTTCAATCAAATCAGACCTATTTTCTGTTCAAACCCGTGAAGTAAGTCTGAACTATTTTCAAAAATCAATTCCCAAATTCTTCTGTTAAATTATTTTTCCTCAGTTTCAGATCATCCTCACCCTTCATCAAATCAGATTATTATCATCTCCTTTAGCCATTTCCTTTATTCCTACATTATAACTCATATTGTTAAGTGATTGACACTTTGTAATGGTGCTTTTCATAATAAATCTTCAAAATGTAAGTCATTTGTCCAGAAAGGATTATTTCAGGAAAGTTGTCACTGAAACAAGAATTCACAACTAAAGGTATGAGACTGATTTAGATTTTAAGGTTAAATGTGGCTATTCCATATTTCATTCTCACATTGTTCGGTGGTGCCCTTATTAATGACTGCAATTAAATTTAATATCACTACAATCTGATACAACATGGTCCAGAGAACATCATTATTGTTTTCCCTGTGAAAAGTGGTGACTTTGTCTTAGTAATAAGAAATGTCATATTGCTGATAGAGCATCCTGACTGTGATAAAACACTCAGCTGGAATTCTCTCTTTGAAGATGCACAAAACCCCAGAGACAGAGAGAGAGAGAACGTTTCTATATGATCTGTTTCATTTTTGATGCTGTTGATCTCAGAATGTTTTATCCAGTTTTTCTGTCAGAAACAGTGGTTTTATAAATCGTTTGGGTCAAAAATGGACCTGTACTGTAAGAATAAATCATCTTCAAGACACAAAATCTCACTTTTTTCTCTCAGCCTTCACATCACCAGACTAACTTCTGCTTAGAGTCAGAGACGTCAAATGATTCCAGAGCATACAGTGTCAGATAGACATTTTCCCTCAAATTTGAAGAGCTAATAATTTCCTTGTTGTTAATGAAAAAATATAACTTTGAAAAATCTGCGCCAGCGGATTAAAAAAACATTTAGAGAAAGCTAATATTGGACAAAGATGAGTGTTAGGTACTTTTAATGTCTATAGCGCTGAATTCTGTGGTAATTCAAAGAAATAAGTGTTGCCATCTTAGAATGAACAGTCAAACATAAATTCCCAGTATTTCTTAAAGGAATCGTATCAGTCACTCTCAAATCAAGAGGGGGAGATGGATCTGTTCAACCTAGAAGTAATTAGAAACATTTTTATAAACTCAATATGAGGCATGACAACATCCGAATAAAAATCTTGACAAAGTAAAATCTTCAGTTTTAGTGCCAGCATTATGAGCTCAAGATATGAAATATCTGATATTTCTTTTGTGAATATAGGCTGATCTGAATCCTGCCATGTGTTCCGTTTTCAGCGCCAGACGTTAGAAGCTTTATTCTGAAGGCCGGAAGTGTGTGCCTCAGGGAGATGTTTTTGTTTCCGGGTCATGGATTCTTTTCCCACAGAGCATTGTTGGCGTGTTTGGATGATCCGGTGTTCTGTATGAGCGTTCAGAGTGGACTTTTCTCCTCCTTCTCCGACTCTTGGATGTTTGTCAAATGTCCGGGTTTCAGGCTCTTTCAGGTTTGTTTTCTTTCTTCTTCTCTAAACTTGTTTCCAGTAAATGTTTCTGAGAGCTGAGCCTTTAGCTAACTTTTACAGCTTAATGCAGCACATTGTTAGCTTTGGCTAGCTCCAGATAACAATATTGCTTTGTTCCCAGGTCTGCAGAAATCGTTGCTGACTGTTGTTGGATGATTAAATGTGTGAGAGGATTTTTTTATGATGAATGAAATCTAATTATGACGCCAGTCAGACCTTATTAGTGTGGGCCACAACCTCTGCTGCTAACTGGTCGTTACCTGAAGATTTATGGTAGCAGTGAACTATAGAAATAACAGCAGCAACAATAAACAGCTACCAGGAGCACAGGGCTACTGCAGCAAACGGAATTAAAATCGCCAACGCCGAATACAAAGTTAATATGTAGACCGTAAAGTGTAGACAAAACCTCTTTAAAGAAGTACAAATCCATTCATTCAATCAAACAGGCTCTAACTAGGGATTATTGCAGCCGATATGAGGTTTTGAAACAAAAAAACTTGAGGACTAAAACAAGCTGCTACTGTAAGCTCTACATTTCCTGATGTGGGCGTTCACAATGAAAGCACTTGAGGAAAAACAACAACAGGACTTTTGTTGTGTCGCTGAGTCAAAACAGTGGGGTTAGCTCCAAAGTTTGTTTTGGTGTTGCAGCAGACAAGTCTCTGCTTTGCTTCCAGACTTTCATCAGAACTCTGCAGCACAAGTTTAAGACTTTTATCAACAGCCAGGACCGTTAATGCTCATGAGTTTATACCTTTTGGGACACACATTTTGTATACAACATTAATGATTCATCGCAGTCCTACTCTTTAATTCTTGTTACAGATTTCCATTTCTTTCATTGTTTCCTCTTCCATCTCTGGTAGTTTTGATCATTTTGAGATTTGGCCCAAAACTGTCAGGAAGTTTCTTCATTGGTCACAGAAGAAAGCAAATGGCAATAACAGAATCAGTGGTCAAAACAGCACAGTCAACACAAGCTTTTTTGTAAACTGTTGAGATGAAGACTTGTCTCTAAATGAAAAATAATATCGATTGATAAAATGAGATGTAAGGGGTGGGGGAACTTTGACAAAAAAAAAATTTATTTCATACTCTAAGATGTTTTGTGAAAATACAGTCAGTTTTTCTTACGGTGTGTTTCTGTATTTTAGTTTTTCCTGATGAGGTCCATCAGCTGTCAGTGAATAAAGAAGCAGCATGCCCTGAGCAGCAGGAGAGGAGTGAGCATCTGAAAATTAAAGATGAACCTGAGGAACTGTGGAGCAATCAAGAGAGACATCAGCTTCAAGAGCAAGAGGAGGATGATATCAAGTTCCCTTTTGTTCCTGTCCCTGTGAAGAAGGAAGATGATGAAGAGGAGCCTCAGTCTTCACAGCATTTTCAAAAACAAACCCAAGAGTCAGCCAGGAACTTCGATCCAGAGAGAGATTTACAACAATATTCTGAGGTCAAGAATGAAGACTCCTCTGATCCAGAGACTGATGACAGCGCTGATTGGAGGGAAATGACAGAAGACCAGTCAGATTCAACGTCAGTCAGGGACAGCACACAAACGAGAGCAACAATTCCAAAGAAACTGTATATCTACTCAGAGTGTGTAAAAAGATTTAAGGGTGCAACAGGTGTGATTAGACGCATGGTTGTTCATACTAAAGAAAAACCCTTCAGCTGCACTGAGTGTGGTAAGAGATTTCCCTATAGAGGCAGTATGATAAGACACATGAGAACTCACGAAGGAGTAAAACTTTTTGTCTGCTCTGTGTGTGAAAAGAGTTTTTCACAAAAAGGACATTTAAATCTTCACATGAAAATTCACACAAGACTTAAACCAGTTGTCTGCTCTCCATCTGGCAAAACATTCCACAACAAAAAATTTTTGAATGATCACAAGATAGTTTATACAAACGAAGAACTGTACAGCTGCTCTGAGAGTGGTCAGAGATTTACAAAAACTTCAACTATGACCTCACACATGAGAATTCACACAGGTGAAAAACCTTTTGTCTGTTCTGTGTGTGGTCAGGGATTTACCCAAAAAGGAAATTTAACTGTTCACATGAGAATTCACACAGGAGAGAAACCATTTGTCTGCTCTCAGTGTGGTCAAAGATTTTACCGAAAAGGACATTTAACTGATCACATGAGAATTCACACAGGTGAGAAACCATTTGTCTGCTTTGTGTGTGATCAAAGATTTTACCGAAAAGGACATTTAACTGGTCACATGAGAATTCACACAGGTGAGAAACCATTTGTCTGCTTTGTGTGTGGTCGGAGATTTACCCAAAGAGGAGATTTAACTGATCACATGAGAATTCACACAGGAGAGAAACCATTTGTCTGCTCTCAGTGTGATCAAAGATTTTACCGAAAAGGACATTTAACTGGTCACATGAGAATTCACACAGGGGAGAAACCATTTGTCTGCTCTCAGTGTGGTCAAAGATTTTACCGAAAAGTACATTTAACTGGTCACATGAGAATCCACACAGGTGAGAAACCGTTTGTCTGCTCTGACTGTGGACAGAGATTTTCTCAAAAAGGAAGTTTAAAGAGTCACATGGAAATCCACGCAGGTGACAAACCATTTGTCTGCACTGAGTGTGGCAAAACATTTTCCCATAAAGCAACTTTGACCAGACATATGCGAATTCATACTAGAGAAAAACCCTTCAGTGGCTGTCAGTATGGTGAGAGAGTTACTGCAAAATGAAATTTGTCTGAATGTAAAAACCTTGAAGCAGCATCAGCAGAATTATGCTGTGGTGTAGCCCCAGGTTTCAGTTCCTGTTGACTCCCTTTGGTTTCTATTGAGGGGGGAAAACTTTTCAGCTTTTCATGGGGACAGCTCAAATATCAGTGCTGCTGAGATAAAGCAGGTCTCCAGGGACAAATCCTCCCTTATATTGCTGATATCAGATTGGTTGTCTCTTATCAAGGTTATACAGTCATGGAAGAAAGTATTGGCACCCCTGGATTCTTTTTCCAGAAAATACAATTTCTCCCAGAAATTGTTGCAATTACAAATGTTTTTGGTATACTCATAGTTATTTCCTTTCTGTGCATGTGAACAACACAAACGATGAGAAGAAAAAAGCCTAAATTGACATAATTTTACACAAAACTCAAAAAATAGGCTGGACAAAATTGTTGGCACCCTCAACTTAATATTTGGTTGCACACCCTTGGGGAAAAATACCTGAAACTAATCTCTTCCTATAACCATCTACAAGCTTTTTAAACCTCTCTACTGGAATTTTGGACCACTCTTCTTTTTCTAACAGCTCCAGGTCTCTCAGATTTGAAGGGTGCCTTCTAGCAACAGCAACTTTGAGATCTCCTATAGGCGTTCAATGGGATTTAGATCTGGACTCATTGCCAGCCACTTCAGAACTCTCCAGCGCTTTGTCTCCAACCATTTCTTGGTGCTTTTTGAGGTATGTTCAGGGTCATTGTCCTGCTGGAACACCCATGACCTCTGACACAGACCCAGGTTTCTGACACTAGGCCCTACATTGCGGCCCAAAATCTTTTGATAGTCTCCAGATTTCATGATTCCTTGCACACAGTCAAGGAACCCAGTGCCAGAGGCAGCAAAACAAGCCCAAAACATCCTTGAAGCTCCACCATGTTTGACTGTAGGTACTGTGTTCTTTTCTTTGTAGGCCTCATTCCATTTTCTGTAAACAGTAAAATGATGTGGTTTTCCAAAAAGCTCTACCTTAGTCTCATCTGTGCACAAAATGTTCTCCCAGAAGGATTGAGGCTTACTCAGATACATTCTTGCAAACTCCAGTCTGGCTTTTTTATGTCTCTTTGTCAGCAGTGGGGTTCTCCTCGGTCTCCTGCCATAGCGCTTCATCTCATTCAGATGACCACGTATGGTCTGAGTTGATACTTTTGCACCCTGAGTCTGCAGGACAGCCTGGATTTGTGTGGAAGTTGACTGAGGATGTTTATCCACCATTCCAACTATCCTGCGTTGCATTCATTTGTCCATTTTTCTCTTCTGTCCACATCCAGGGAGATTATCCACAGTTCCATGGGTTATAAACTTCTTGATTATATTACACACAGTGGACAAATAAATTTCAAGATCTCTGGAGATGGTCTTGTAACCTTGAGATTGTTCATGTTTTTCCACAATTTTGCTTCCTAAGTCCTCAGACAATTCTGGGCTCTTCTTTCTCTTCTCCATGCTTGGTGTGACACACACAGGCACACAACACAAAGTTTGAGTCAACTTTTAGACATTCTAACTGGCTTCAGGTGTGATTTCTAGATTGCCAGCACCTGAGTTTAAATGAGCATCACATACTTGAAATAAAATGATTTACCCACAGTTTTAAAGGGTGACAATCATTTGTCTGACCTGTTTTTTGAGTATTGTGTAAAATTATGTGAATTTTGGCTTTTTTTGTCTGCTTTTTTGTGTCGTTCCAATGCATATAAAGGAATAAACGTGTATACCAAAAACATTTGTAATTACAACAATTTCTGGGTGAAATGGTGTATTTTCTGGAAAAATTCCAGGGGTACCAATACTTTCGTACATGACTGTAACTGTGTCCAGGAGTTGTTTGTCAGCAGTGCTTAAACCTACACATCACTCTGTCTCTCTTCTTGTTTACTTTTTGCTGCAAGTTGACATTTCATTTTTGGCCTTTAGGTTTTTCTTTTTGTTTCTTCCAAGTTTTTTACAGTGTCCAAGATTTTGGTCTTTATAAATCTTCATCAAGTTTATTTAGCTCCAGCATGTTTTTCTAGTTGTTTTTGCATTATTTTGGCTTCATCACAGCCGCCCAAAGTCTTTTTAATACCTTTTTATAACCTTTTCTGAATCCTGCACACCCAGACTTCACAACTGAATTTACCTGCCCTTTTTAATTCCTCCAATAACCCACTGATGTGGTGTTGGCTGGCCAGTGACATTATGATGTTCATTTGGGTGAATTAAAGATTTTTTTTTTTTTTTTTTTTTGGAACCGGACAAGTTGGCTTGAATTAGTGTAGACATTGATAACCAAGTTAGACCGTCATCAGAAGGGATTCACTTTGGCAGCGCTCAGCTTCCATGACCGGATCAAAGGTTTTCCTCTGTCATCTAATGTTCCACCTTCAGGACTCCGTCTCTCTACAGCAAAGGAGGCGATTCTGGTCTAATTTAAAAAAAAAATCGATTCCCAAATTCTTACATTGAATTATTTTTCCTCAGTTTCAGATCATCCTCACTCTTCATCAAATTTTATCATCTCTTATTTAGCCATTTCCTTTTTTCCTACATTATAATTCATATTATTAAGGGATTTACCCTTTGCAATGGTGCTTTTCATAATAAATCTTCAAAATGTAAGTCATTTGCCCAGAAAGAATTATTTCAGGAAGGTTGTCACTGAAACAAGAATTCACAACTGAAGGTATGAGACTGATTAAGATGTTGTGGTTAAATGTGGCTATTCCATATTTCATTCTCACATTGTTGGATGGTGTCCTTATTAATGAGTGCAATTGAATTTCATATCACCACAATCTGATACAACATGGTCCAGAGAACATCATTATTGTTTTCCCTGTGAAACGTGGTGACTTTTTCTTAGTAATAAGAAATGTCATACTGCTGATAGAGTGATCTGACTGTGATAAAGCACTCAGCTGGAATTCTCTCTTTGAAGATGCACAAAACCCCAGAGAGAGAGAGAGAGAGGTACTTTTAATGTCAATAGCGCTGAACAGAGGTGTCAAGTAACTAAGTACAAATACTTCGTTACCTTACTTAAGTAGAAATTTTGGGTATCTATACTTTAGTGGAGTAATTATTTTTCAGACTACTTTTGACTTCTACTCCTGACATTTTCAAGCAATTATCTGTACTTTCTACCCCTTACATTTTAAAAATAGCCTCGTTCCTCCTATTTCATCCAGATAAATCGAGCCATCCAAATAGAGTAAATTTGATTCTGGTTGGATGAGAAGTATAAACATAATACCATTCCGACACTCTATTGGTTTGAACGCGATCCATCGCACCTGGGCACGACACAAATCACGTCACACTCCAGCAAGGAAATAGCAGACATATGTAGCCTAGTATGAAGATGTCCGTGGCAGACACTCAAGAGAACTCGAGCAAAATGTCCCAACCAAGCACCAGCGAGGAGGTTGGTAGGAAGACCAGTACTTACAGGCAACTAGTCATCATCTTCTGCTCCATTAAACTCATGTTAATGCTCAGCAGTACACATATGTGGTTCTTGAATTTGCATTGTACTAAAATGCATTCATTTTCAATGGGCATGAATGCAGCTGAAACAGGTGCATCCCATATTTTTCAACATTAACATTTTAATATAACATTACAGTCATTATGGCCTTTAGAAAAATGTTTTTTTGGGGAGGTGGGGTAGTGCACTGTAAGCCCCTGTGGCGCGGCCTAAGCTTTTGTCCTTAATGGCATTTTTCCCCCTTTACTTTTGATTTTATACTTTAAGTAAGTTTTGAAAGCAGTACTTTTATGCTTTTACTTGAGTAAAAAGCTTGATACTTCAACTTTTACAGAAGTCTTTTTAAATCCTTCTATCTATACTTCTACCTGAGTAATGAATGTGAATACTTAGAAGTAATTAGAAACATTTTTTCTGAACTCAATATGAGGCATGACAACATTCGAATAAAATTGTTGACTGAGTAAAATCTTCAGTTTTAGTGCCAGCATTGTGAGCTCAAGATATGAACTATCTGATATTTCTTTTGTGAATATAGGCTGATGTGAATCCTGCCATGTGTTCCGTTTTAAGCGCCAGACGTTAGAAGCTTTAATCTGAAGGCCGGAAGTGTGTGCCTGAGGGAGATGTTTTTGTTTCCGGGTCTTGGGTTCTTTGACCGCCGATCACCGTTGGCGTGTTTGGATGATCCAGTGTTCTGTATGAGCGTTCAGAGTGGACTTTTCTCGTCCTTCTTCGACTCTTGGATGTTTGCCACATGTCCGGGTTTCAGGCTCTTTCAGGTTTGTTTTCTTTCTTCTTCTCTAAACTTGTTTCCAGTAAATGTTTCTGAGAGCTGAGCCTTTAGCTAACTTTTACAGCTACATGCAGCACATTGTTAGCTTTGGCTAGCTCCAGATAACAATATTGGGGTGGGGGGGGCTTTGACAAAGTAAAATATCATTTCTTACTTTAAGACGTTTTGTTAAAAAATACAGTGAGTTTTTCTTTCCATGTGTTTCTGTATTTTAGTTTTTCCTGATGAGGTCCATCAGCTGTCAGTGAATAAAGAAGCAGCATGCCCTGAGCAGCAGGAGAAGCATGAGCATCTGAAAATTAAAGATGAACCTGAGGAACTGTGGAGTAATCAAGAGAGAGATCCGCTTCAAGGGCAAGAGGAGAATGATGTCAAGTTCCCTTTTGTTCCTGTCCCTGTGAAGAAAGAAGATGATGAAGAGGAACCTCAGTCTTCACAGCATTATCAAAAACAAACCAAAGAGTCAGCCAGGTACTTTGATCCAGAGAGAGATTTACAACAACATTCTGAGATCAAGACTGAAGACTCTTCTGATCCAGAGACTGATGACAGTGCTGATTGGAGGGAGATGACGAATCACCAGTCAGGTTTAAATTCAGTCGGTGACAGCACACAAACAAGAGCTAAGATTCAAGAGAAATTGTATATCTACTCAGAATGTGGAAAAAGACTTACTGGTGAAACAGGTTTGATTAAACGCATGGTTGTTCATACTAAAGAAAAACCCTTCAGCTGCACTGAATGTGGTCAGAGATTTACCCTAAAAGGAAGTTTAACTGATCACATGAGAATTCACACAGGAGAGAAACCATTTGTTTGCTCTTTGTGTGGTCAGAGATTTACCCAAAAAGGAAGTTTAAATGTTCACATGAGAATTCACACAAGAGATAGGCCTAAACCATTTGTCTGCTCTGAGTGTGGTCAGGGATTTACCCAAAAAGGACATTTAGCTGTTCACATGAGAATTCACACAGGTGAGAAACCATTTGTCTGCTCTCACTGCGTTCAGAGATTTACCGAAAAAGGAACTTTAACTGTTCACATGAGAATTCACACGGGTGAGAAACCATTTGTCTGCTCTGATTGTGGTCAGAGATTTACCCTAAAAGGAACTTTAACTGATCACATGAGAATTCACACAAGAGATAAACCATTTGTCTGCACTGAGTGTGGTCAGAGATTTACCCTAAAAAGATCTTTAACTGTTCACATGAGAGTTCACACAGGGGAGAAACCATTTGTCTGCTCTGAGTGTGGTCAGGGATTTACCCAAAAAGGAAATTTAGCTGTTCACATGAGAGTTCACACAGGAGAGAAACCATTTGTCTGTTCTGTGTGTGGTCAGAGATTTTCCCTAAAAGGAAGTTTAACTGTTCACATGAAAATTCACAGAAGAGAGAAACCACTTCCTGCTTTGACTGTGGTCAGAGATTTACCCTAAAAGGAAGTTTAAAGAGTCACATGAGAATTCACAAAGGTGAGGAAGCCATTTGTCTGCTCTAAGTTTGGCAAAACATTTGCCCACCAACAAACTTTGACCAGACATGGAAATTCATACAGAGAAAACTTCTTCAGCTGCTCTCACTGTGGGGAGAGGTTTACCAAAATTTGAAATTTGACTGAATGTAAAAACAAACTTCTAAGCAGCATCAGCAGGATTATCTTGTTGTATAGTCCCAGGTTTCAGTTCATTTTGACTCCCTTTGGTTACTATGAAGTTGGAAATTCTAACTTTCCACCTTCAGGACTCCATCTCTCTACGGCAAAGGAGGTGATCCTGGTCTAATTCCTCCTGAATGGGTTGATGTTTGTTTTGTAAATATTCATCTTATTCCTGGGGCAGCTAATGTAAACTGAATAGTGGCAACACTTCTGGTGTTTTAGGCGGAAGTACATTAATTACATGTATTCAAGTAAAGCCGCTAACGATAGATGCTCATAGTCAATGACAGTAGTTTCAATATGAATTTACCTGGAATTTGTAGATACTGATATATTTTTGTATTCACATGTTTGTATTGTAAGATGTAAGTAAGCAAATAAGGCTGATACCACATTATTCCCTGGGGGGTGGGGGGTGTCTACGTAGCTATGAATGTGGGTTGAACTTCTCGTACAGTAACAATAACAGCAAACCGCGATTCTTCCAAGGCCTTATTTAAGTGATTTAGTGTCAACAGTGGTTGTTCTGAAATAAATGTTTTGACTGTGGTCAGAGATTTACCCCAAAAGGAAGTTTAAAGAGTCACATGAGAATTCACAAAGGTGAGGAAACCATTTGTCTGCACTAAGTTTGGCAAAACATTTGCCCACCAACAAACTTTGACAAGACATGGAAATTCATACCAGAGAAAACTTCTTCAGCTGCTCTCACTGTGGGGAGATATTTACCCAAATATGAAATTTGACTGAACATTAAAAACAAACTTTGAAGCAGTATCAGCAGGATTATCTTTTTGTATAGTCCCAGGTTTCAGTTCATTTTGACTCCCTTTGTTTACTATGAAGTTGGAAAATCTAACATTCCACCTTCAGGACTCCATCTCTCTACGGCAAAGGAGGTGATCCTGATCTAATTCCTCCTGAATAGGTTGATGTGTTTCACTCGGGTTCCGTAAAAACCTTCAATCAAATCAGACCTTTTTTACATTCAAAACTGTTAAGTGAGTCTGAACTATTTTCGAAAATCTATTCCCAAATTCGATCGTTTAATTATTTTTCCTCCATTTCAGATCATCCTCACCTTCATCAAATCAGATTATTATCATCTCTTATTTAGCCATTTCCTTTTTTCCTACATTATAATTCATATTATTAAGTTACTTAGACTTTGTAATGGTGCTCTTCATAATAAATTTTCAAAATGTAAGTCATTCGTCCAGAAATTATTATTGTTATAATTATAATGATAATAATAATAATTATTATTATGGGAAGGTTGTCACTGACACAAGAATTCACAACTGGAGGTACGAGACTGATTTAGATTTTAAGGCTAAATGTTGTTATTCCATATTTCATTCTCACATTGTTGGGTGGTGCCCTTATTAATGAGTACAATTAAATTTCATAACACCACAATATGATAGAACATGGTCCAGAGAACATCGTTCTTGTTTACCCTTTGAAAAGTGGTGACTTTTTCTTAGTAATAAGAAATGTCATATTGCTGATAGAGCGGTCTGACTGTGATAAAACACTCAGCTGGAATTCTCTCTTTGAAGATGCACAAAACCCCAGAGACAGAGAGAGAGAACATTTTCATATGATGTTTCATTTTTGATGTCGTGTCAGAAACAGTTTTTTTTTTTTTTTTAATCTTTTCAGTCAAAAATTGACCTGTATTGTAAGAATAAATAAGCTCCAGGACACAAAATCTCATTTTTTTTTTCTCTCAGCCTTCACATCACCAGACTAACTTCTGCTATGAGTCAGAGACGTCAAAATTCCAGATCATACAGCCTCAGACATTTTTCCACAAATCTGAAGAGTGAATTCCTTGTGTTGCTAATGAAAAAATATAACTTTGAAAAATCTGCGCCAAAAGATAAAGAACGTTTAGAAAAAGCTGGATACGTTCAACCTACAAGTAATTAGAAACATTTTTCTAAACTCAGTATGAGGTGTGACAACGTCCGAATAAAAATCTTGACAAAGTAAAATCTTTAGTTTTAGTGCCAGCATTATGAGCTCAAGATACGAACTATCTAATGTTACTTTTGCAAGTATAGGCTAATCTGAAACCTGCCATGTGTTCCGTTTTCAAGACTGGATATTCGAAGCTTATTCTGAAAACCGGAAGTTTGCCTGAGGTAACGTTTTTGTTTCCGGGTCATGAACACTTTTCCCGCCGATCGTAGTTGGCGTGTGTGGATGTGAAGCATCCAGACTGAACTTTTCTCATCCTTCACCGACTCTTGGATGTTTGTCAAATGTCCGGCTTTCAGACTCTTTCAGGTTTGTTTTCTTTCTTCTTCTCTAAACTTGTTTCCAGTAAATGTTTCTGAGAGCTGAGCCTTTAGCTAACGTTTACAGCTACATGCAGCACATTGTTAGCTTTGGCTAGCTCCAGATAATGATATTTCCAGACCTTATTCGTCTGGGCCACAACCTCTGCTGCTAACTGGCCGTTACTTGAGGATTTATGGTTGTCCATAGTTTGCTGTAAACAACATCAGATCAGAGTAGAACAGAATGTTAGCTGGGGTTACACAGCGCAGCTGTGGGTTACACCAGCTGTGCGTAAGTTCCAACGTAGCCACGTTTGAACTCAGTCCTGACGTACGACAGAGTTTACGCTCTTCTAACGGGAAAACTCAGAGATATAACAAGCATATAACGGGATAACGAGCAGTTGATGGTTTTACGGTAATTTGGTATCAGCAGTGTGTTCTCCATGTTAAATAACGCTGTTGTCTTCTATGAGTGGAGATCATTTCCGCAGACCGCCGTTTAATTATCTCGTGTTATTAGCGATTTAACCCCCTGATGTCAGTGTTGTCATTCACACTGATTCTAAGTTGGGGCTTCAGGCTTAGGAAAAATTCTTTGTCATATTTTTCATCCACACTCAACGCTATTTGAGGAATAACAAACACTGCATGGCAAACACTGGGGTAAAATGCTTTTCACTGATCGGTGAAATGAATACATGAGACATTTTTGGCAACTGATGATCCCCTGGGGTGATTTTTAAAAGTAGTTTCAGGTTATAAACATGGGTTTTTAAAGGAAATTTTAGTCTTTACTTTTAGTCCAAGCATTTATTTTCTTGCCTAAATCTGGTACTAAATCATGGTAGTACGGAAGAGTATTAGGGCCACTGAAAAAAAAATAATTTGAGACTTTTTTTTTTCAATTGTGAGATTAAAGTCAGAATTCTGAGATTAAAGTCTTTAATCTCAGAATTCTGAAAAAAAAAAACATTTGAGACTTTTTTTTATTTGAAGAATAAAGTCAGAATTATGACTTTTTTTTTCTCAGAATTGTGACTTTAATCTCAGAATTCTGACTTTAATCTCAGAATTCTGACTTTAATCTCAGAATTATGACTTTTTTCTCACAATTGAAAAAAAAAAATTGTCTGTAGGCCCACCTCTGAATGGCTCAAAAAATAAAATAAAATAAAATAAATTCAAGTCAACGTCTGGACCTAAATCCACTTGAGATGCTGTGGTGTGACCTTTAACAGGCAGTTCATGCTGGAAAACCCTCCAATATGACTGCGTTAAAACAAGTCTGTGGAGAAGAGAGAGCCAAATTTCCTCCACAGCGATGCCAAAGACTCATCCTCAGTTATCTCAAACGCTTGATTTCAGTTATTGCTGCCAAGGGTGGCACAACCAGTTAGTAGGTTCAGGGAGCAATTAGTTTTTCCACATAGCCCCCCCTCCCAAAACTAAATAATAATTCAGCCACTGCATTATGTATTTACTTGGGTTGTCTTTGTGAAATAATGTAATTGTTTGATAATTTGAAACATCTAAGTGTGATAAATATGCAAAAAAAAATCAGGAATCAGAAAGTGGGCAAATACTTTTTCAGGACACTGTATTTGTTCAGCATTGAAAAACACATCCAATAGATAATCAACAATGAAATCCATTGTAGACAAATTTCACATTCAAGGTTATAATAGTTAACTAAAACTAACTAAATAACTAAAACTAAAATTCAGAAATCATTTTAATTAACTGAAACTAAGTAAAAACTAGCTTTACAAAAATATGAACATTAACTAAAACTGCATAGTGTGCTTACAAAACTATCTAAAATAAAATAAAAATGGAGACAAAATATCCTTAGTTTAAGTCTGATACAACCAGACTGACTGGCACCTACACCAGAGTCTGAGCAGTATAAAATTGCCTGATCTGGTTGGTTAAGACTTCACACAGTGGTAGTTTTATGTCTGGAGTTGTATTCAAACATCATCATTAAATAAATAGGCTAAATGATAAGTGAAGAGTAGCTTGTTTTGATATGTTTTTTTTTTTTTAAAGATTTATCTTTGGGCATTTTTGTGCCTTTATTAGAAAGAGGAGGATAGTGGATAGAATCGGAAACAGGGTCAAGAGTGGGGGAGAGACATGCGGTAAAGGGCCTCAGGCCGGACTCCAACCCGGGCCGCCCGCGTACATGGGGAGTGCCTTTAACCACTAGGCCACCTGCTCCCCAATATGTTTTTAAAAATGTATGACGCTCACTCAGCTCCTACATCTATCCATAAAAATCTAAAACTAACACTAAAACTAATAAAAACTAAACTAAAATAAAGCACTTTTGCAAAATAAAACTGACTAAACTAACAAACCAGCAGTACAAACTAATAAAAACTAAACTGAAATCGAACACAGAAAGTGAAAATGAAAGAAAAAATAAAATCTAATGAAAAATCCAAATCTATTATAACCTTGGTCACATTCCTCCATTTCTATTAGCGTCTCATCTTCCACCTCTGGTAGTTTTTATCATTTTTAGATTTGGTCAAGAACTTTACAGCCTACCATCCTGTTGTTTCTGCTTTGCTCTGTGAGGAAGCTTAGGTCATTTTCCCACCCAGTAGTCCGGTGGACTCGGTCTGTTTGGAACAGAAATTGCAACATTATTGCGCTTTGGTTTGGTTCACATTCACAGTGCTGATGGTCAAACCAAGACCAAACCATCTGAACACCTACAACCTCTGCCCGTTGGGGGCGCTGTCGTCACGAACAAATGGAAAGAAGGCATAGAAGAAAACGAAAGCGGAAATCCATTTCCTTCTGCCAGTCTTTTTTTTTTCACATAATGAAAAAACACAGAATTTACGCCGTCTCGGGGTTTCTGCTTTTGCACTGGGGCATTACGAGCAGCCAGTGAGGTGGTGAGCTGTCCAGCATGTTGTTCTTTACACAAGACAAATCAATCAGCACCGATTACGACCTTTTGCCCTGGTTACACAGATGCCAAGCGAGGTACTGACATGTATTTGAATGTATTAAATCACATATAAATCCGTATATCATTACGCTTTATGCCACTTACTGCCTTTGGTTCACAAGAAGGTCAGCTTTGCTTTCATACCTCAAACGAACTGCACCAGGGTTCGTTTGGAGGCGGACCAAGACCCCCTGTTTTCAAGTGGACCAGAGTCCGCTTATTTGGTCCGCACCAGAGTTTGTGTGAGCTTTCACACCTCTCCAAGTGAACCAGACTATCCGGGAAAAAGGACCAGACTTCATTTAAAGCGGACCTAAAAGCTCTGGTGTGTATGTGCCCTTAAAGTAAAATGACAGAATCAGTGGTCAAAGATCAGCTGTTTTTGTGAACTGTGGGGAAAAATATTTTGTTTAGACTTGCCTCTAGATGAAAAACAATTTGATACTTTAATGTAATGAGATTTAAGAGGTGTGGAGGCCTTGGAAAACTAAAAAAATATCACTTGTAGAAGATATGTTTTATTAAAATCATTTTCCCTTACAATGTGCTTCTGTATTTTAGTTTTTTCAGTGGAGGTCCAGCAGCTTTCAGTGAAGAAAGAAGAGGTTTCCCCTGAGCAGAAGAAGGAGAGCTCCAGTTTAAACCAGGAGATCAGTGAGCCTCTGAAGGTTAAAGATGAACCCGAGGAACTGTGGAGCAGTCAAGAAGGGGAAGCGCTTCGAGGTCAAGAGGAACATAACCCAATCAAATTCTATTTTGTTCCTGTCCCTGTGAAGTGTGAAGACGATGAAGTGAAACCTCAGTCCTTACAGCTTCATCCAAAACAAACCAAACAGATAGAATCAGGAGCAGATGGAGCCGGCTGTGGAGGACCAGGAGCATCTGCGTACAGTGATCCAGGGAGAGCTTTACAACCAGAGATTGAGGTCAAGATTGAAGACCTTTCTGAAGCTGAGACTGATGACAGCACTGATTGGAGGGAGACAACAAAACACCAGTCAGGTTTAAAGTCAGAGAAAAAAGGCACAAGAAAGAGAGCAAATTCTGAGAAGACATTGCACAACTGCGCATTGTGTATCAGAAGATTTAAGACTAAACAAGTTTTGCATGATCACATGGTAGTTCATGCCAAAGTACAGCCCTTCAGCTGCTCTCAGTGTGGTAAGGGATTTACCCGAAAAGACAGTTTGACAAGACACATGAGAACACATTTAGGGGTAAAACCTTTCGGCTGTTCTGTGTGTGGTAAGAGATTTACACAAAAAGGAAGTGTAGCTGTTCACATGAGAACCCATAAAGACGGGAAACCCTTCAGCTGTTCTGAGTGTGGTAAGGGATTTTCCAGAAGAGACACTTTGTTAGTACACAAGAGAACTCACGATGGGTTAAAACCATTTGGCTGCTTAGTGTGTGGTAAGAGATTTGCCTACAAAGGATGTGTGACGGTACACATGAGAACTCATAAGAGAGTGAAACCCATCAGCTGCTCTGAGTGTGGCAAAAACTTTGAAAATAAAGAAAGTTTAGATCATCACATGATAGTTCATACCAGAAACAAACCCTTCAGCTGCCCTGAATGTGGTCAGATATTTACCCGAAAAGACAGTTTGACAAGACACATAAGAACTCACACAGGGGTAAAACTTTTCGGCTGTTTTGTGTGTGATCGGAGATTTTCAGAAAAACATAGTGTGTTGGCACATTTGAGAACTCACAAGGGAGTGAAACCCTTCAGCTGCTGTGAGTGTGGCAAAATTTTTCACAATAAAGAATATTTAGACAATCACATGGTAGTTCATACTGGAGAAAAACCCTTTTGCTGCTCTGTGTGTGGTCAGAGATTTACCCAAAAAGGTAGTTTGACCTCACACATGAAAAGTCACAGGGATAAAGTTTTCTGCTCTCTGTGTGGCAAAAGATTTAACCATAAATTAAGTCTGATCAGACACATGGAAATTCATACCAGAAAAAAACCCTTCAGCTGCTCTGAATGTGGTAAAGGATTTAATTACAAAGAGGGTCTGAAAGTACACATGAGAATTCATACAGGAGTAAAACCTTTTGGCTGCCCTGAGTGTGGTCGGAGATTTACCCAGAGTGGAACTTTGACAGTACACATGAGAATTCACACAGGTGAGAAACCATTTGTCTGCACTGAGTGTGGCCAAACATTTACCCATAAATCAACTTTGACCACACACATGGTAAGTCATACCAGGGGATAAAACCCTTCAACCGCTTTGCCGCTTTGAGTGTGTCAGCATACTTAAGTTTAAGTAGTATCCAAGAGCTCATCTGACGATTCACAGAGAAGAGAAACTCTTCTGTTGCTCTACATATGATTAAACATGTCACCATAAAGTACGACTAGATATGAAAATTCACACAGGAGAGAAACTCATTAGTTGCTCTCTGTGTGGTAGAAGATTTACAGAACCTCTGATGCCTGGAGAGCTGATTTAGTCAGCTGTATTATCCGACACAACGCTTGAGAATTTTACATACATGAGAAACATTCCTGTTGCTCTCTATGTGGCATTTAATTTAAGATGCTCTTTAAAAGTGTGAAGCCACTTCCATTTTTGGAAGCAGAATTTTATTATTCCTGGGGCCTTTTCTTTTCATCATCTACCTCCTTCCCCTTGGCAGTATTTTCCGGAAAGTCAATATTCATTTTCACTGCTTCGTGGATGACACCCAGCTCTACCTATCCAACTCTTCACTCCCAACTCCCTCCCTCACCAACTGAAATAAAATCCTGGTTCACTTCAACTTCCTTAAATTAAACAGTGATTAAACAGAAATCCTCCTCATCGGCACAAAACTACATTATCCAAAGCTGACAGTCTCTCCCTCACAATCGACAGCCCCTCAGTCTCCCCCTCCCCTCAGGTTAAGAGTCTGGGTGTCATGCTCGACAGCTCTCTATCATTCCAAACCCACATCAATAATATAACCCGGTCTGCATATTTCCATCTATGCAACATCAATCGCCTCCACCCCTCCCTTACCCCCCCCAAACTACTTCTTCTTCCTCTTTGGTCTCCCTCACAAATCTCTTCATAAACTTCAACTGGTTCAGAACTCAGCTGCTCGTATCATCACCAAAACTCCCTCATTTCACCACATCACCCCCGTCCTACAGCATCTCCACTGGCTCCCAGTTAAATTCAGAATAAGGTTCAAAATCCCTCTGTATGTATTCAAGGCCATCCATCCACCCCCCCCCCCCCCATCACTCTGATATCCACATAGCCAGCTCCTCCCGCTCCCTCAGATCCTTCTCCTCCATCCACCTCACCATGCCCTCTGCCCATCTCAGCACCATGGGGTTTTCAGCCGCTCTGCTCCCTAACTCTGGAACTCACTCCCACCACATGTCCAGAACATTGGCTCTCTTCCTCTCTTCAAATCTAGACTCAAAACCCACCTGTTCAGGATTGCCTATTCTTTGTTATTACTTCATCCCATTCTATACTGTCTTAGCTTTTATCTGTTGTTTTATTGTAGTGCTGTCAAACGAAAACTCCTTCCTGCAGAATGTGCATAATACTTTATGTCAGCCGACTGATCTGTCTTGGGGTTTTTTGTACTGAACTTTCCCATCAGGAGGGCCAGTGTGCTGTTTAGCGTCTTCCATATCGAGTTGGTTGGTCACTACCAGATCAATGGCCCATTTGCCCATGCTTTCTCGACGGTAACCCTACTTGGACAAACTGCACGAAATGCGTTGCCAGAGACGTCTCAGGGATTTTGAGTCATTCTGCGCTGTAGATGGGTTAATTGCATTAAAATTTTTAATCAGATTAATCATGATCATGGATTAATCCACATTAAAGCATTAATTTTGACAGTCCTATTTTATTGTAATTGTTTTTATCTGTAAAGTGACCTTGAGTTTTAAGAAAGGTGCTTATAAATAAAATGTATTATCATTATGAAAAGTGGGGACTTTCTCCTAGTGATATGTAATGACCCTGGGCCAGATTTTTGTTGGTTTTGTTTTGTTTTTGTAAATGCAGCTTTGCCTCCTCTCCTGTGGTGTGTGAGTAGTGTAGTAGTGTGGCTGTCTCAGTGAATGTGTGTGTGTGTGAGATTCGGTCCTGGTGCTGAGGCTGATCGGCCGCTGCAGAGATTGCTGCCACCTGATAGACTCCAGCAGGTCTACAGATACCTGCAGCTGCAGCCTGCTCTTCCTCCTTTTCTCCAGCCACTTCCAACAAAGCCGCTTGTGTGCTGTATGCTCTGTGCAGACGTAGGGACATAGCAGACATGAAATGTAATATTGCTGATAGACCCCTCTGACTGTGATTATATGTTCAGGTGGAATCATCCCTTTAAAGATTTACAAAATCTCTGAGAGAATCATTTTTTAGGGGAAATGTTTAATTTTTGATGCTGATTATTTCAGATTGTTTTATACCGTTCGTCTGTAATAAACAATTATTGTTCAAATCTTTGGAGTAGAAAATGGATGTGTATTGTCCAAATAAAAAAGACATTTTCATTTCACAAAATCTCATTTTTTTTTCTCTCAGCTTTCATATGAACAGACCAATGTCTGGCTAGGATTTTACTCTGATTTGCAATGAGGCCTTTTGTGGAGAGGTGTGTGCTTTTTCAAATCATGTCCAGTTAATTTAATTCATCAGTCAAGGTGTAAAAAAAACATCCCAGCAAGGTTCAAGAGTAATGGGAGGAACCTGAGCAAAAGTTCTTGTGTCACTGTGATAATTCTTTCTTTTTTTTTTTACTTCTAATACATTTACAGTAATTGCGAAAATTATTCTTTTAGGTTTCTCAAGGCTGATCTGAATTCAGCGCTGTAGATTCGAAACTTCATTTTGTTGGCCGGAAGTGTGTGTCTGAGTTCGCGGGTTTACTTCCGGGTCATGAAGGCTTGTCCCACCGAGCATTGTTGGCGTGTTTGGATGATCCAGTGTTCTGTTTGAGCGTTCAGAGTGGACTTTTCCCGTCCTTATTCGTCTCTTGGATGTTTGTCAAATGTCCGGCTTTCAGGCTCTTTCAGGTTTGTTTTCTTTCTTCTTCTCTAAACTTGTTTCCAGTAAATGTTTCTGAGAGCTGAGCCTTTAGCTAACGTTTACAGCTACATGCAGCACATTGTTAGCTTTGGTTCTTAGCTTTAGCTCCAAATAATAAGAGTTCTCAGTTCCCAAGTCAGCAGAAATCGTTGCTGACCGTTGTTCGACTATTAAAACGTGTGAGAGGATTTTTTATGATGAGTGAACTGTAATTATGACGCCAGTCTGACCTTGTTAGTGTGGGCTACAACCTCTGCTGCTAACTGTCGTTACTTGAGGATTCGGTTGTTCATAGTTTGCTCTCTGGAGGAACAGACTGTTCATTTGTAGTTATGTTCAGCTTTGGGTTACACCAGCTGTGCGTTAATTCCAACGTAGCCTAGTTTAAACGTAAATTCTGACGTACGAAAGAGTTCACGCTCTGCTAACGGGATAACTCGGAGGATGACGGGCAGCTGAGGGTTTTCAGCAGTGTGTTCTCCATGATCAATAACGCTGTTGTTTTCCATGAGTGGAGTGAACGCCGCATAATTATCTTGTGTTATTAGCGATTTAACCACCTGATGTATGCTGGCTCTAGCTTTGTTTATCACTGAAGGAACATTTCTTTCCACACTCGACTGTTTGAGGAATAACGGCAGTTAGCGTAAGTTGTTTTTAGCCGTTAGCATCTGTAACAACACAGGGTTAAAATGCTTTTCAGTGATTGGTCAAAGTAAGTTAAAACGTCAGATCTGCGACAATGTTTTGGTCAGTTCGGACGTTAAATGACGGGTTAAGTACCAGTGTTAATTTTGTCTACTAAAACTATGACTAAAAATATTCCTCGACGGCCTTTTTTCCATGACAAAAACTAGACTAAGACTGACAAAAACAGAAACGTGATGACTAAAACTGACAAAAACTTCGTTTAGTTTTTATAAAGATGACTAACACTAGGCTAAAATGTGTTGTAGTTTTCGTTGGACATTCAAAATCCGCGATATTTCTCCACTGTGGGTAAGTCTGTCAAAATGCAATTCATCTGTAGCTATTCTGCCTCACAGCCGTAGAAAGCAGGGACCCCAGGTTTAGGAGATTGCAGAGAACACACTATCATGGTTTGGTACCAGATTTAGGCAAGAAAATAAATGCTTGGACTAAAAGTAAAGACTAAAATGTGAGGACTTTTTATGGAATAACATTAGACTAAAATGTTTTGAGTTTTCACTGACTAAAACTAGAATAAAACTAAAAAGGATAGAAATGACTAAAATGATACTGAAACTAAAAGGGATTTCATTTAAAGACTAAAACTAAGATTAAGATTAAAAATAGCTGCCAAAATTAACACTGTTAAGAACATCAGAGAGAAGATGGCCCATCAGCGAACAAATGTGATCCACTTCCCCACAACTCCAGAGACTTATCTCAGCCTAACAGTTCAAAACACAGACAATGTGGAGTTAAAATGTTCCTGCCTCCATCTGAGCCCACCCCCCCAATAATCACACAGGAGTTTCTTAAATAAGCCCTAAAGACGCTCCCATGTTACGAACTTGTCAGAAACTGGTCCAGCTTTCATTGGCACAGGTAACAGACATGGTGGACTAGACTGCAGGGGTTTGGCCTTCGGCTGCATGCAGGATTGTTGAGTTTTGTGTAGGTTTGCTTCACCCTTAATGAGGAAAATAATCATTTTAAAATCAGCAATAGTAAACATAACACAGAAAACATTTGAGAACTGTTCATACACTGTGAAAGACTGAGTATTTCACACTTTATGTACAGTGCTTAACAAATTTATTAGACCACCACCCAAAGTAAGGTTTATGCCACAGCTGCCCTAAATTAACAGCATTGGTAATTACCAAAATCATTTTTTATGTTTCTGCAATGGTTAATACACCAATATGAAGCTCTTTAACCCAAATGATATTTTTAATGCTAAAATAGAATTATTATTGTTATCCATGAATTTCCAAATTTTCTGATTTACAAAAAAAACTGAAAAAATAGTAAAGCACATTAATATTTCTTGATTAATATGTCAAATTATAGTTATTTCCTTGCATTCTGAACAGAAAAATGAGTTTTAGTGTTTGAATGTTATGCTTGACTAATTTCTGACTTCTCAGAGAAGCCCAGTGAGCCGGCTCAAATTTGGGAATTAAAAGGTGAATTCAGTTTGAAATTCCTCATTCCTGTTCAAAATGTTAAAAAAATTCTTAGTTTTAGGTTTTAGTTTTAAACAAGTTTTTGAAATTTTTCTAAAATATTTATGTTTTCTTGTTTTTATGACGGGTGGTCTAATAAATTTTTAAGCACTGTATGTTTGATTTATTATTTAAATTTTGAATGAAGTCCTTTTCAAAATGAAACTGCTAAATTTAAAGTTATATTGATTTTTACCGTTTCTGCATACAATTTTATAAAACTACAATAGAACAGTCTTTTTAAATCCCCTAAACATTCAGCAACTTGCAGGACATTTTAAAGTAACACTAAATATATTGTGTATCTGGATAAAGCAAAAATACATTGGGATATAAATTTTAGGCCATATCACCCAACCCTAGTAAGAGGTGTGGAGGGGCCTTGGAAAACCAAAAACTATATATCTTTGTAGAAGAAATGTGTTATTAAAATCAGCTTCCATAACAATGTGCTTCTGTATTTTAGGTTTACCTTTGGAGGTCCAGCAGCTGCCAGTGAACAAAGAAGATGTTTCCCCTGAGCAGCAGGAGAAGAGCTCCAGTGTAAACCAGGAGATTAGCAAGCCTCTGAGAATTAAAGATGAACCTGAGGAACTGTGGAACAGTCAAGAGGGAGAGCAGCTTCGAGGTCAAGAGGAACATAACACAAACAAGTTCACTTTTGTTCCTGTCCCCGTGAAGAGTGAAGATGATGAAGAGAAACCTCAGTCCTTTCAGCTTCATCAAAAACAAACCGAACAGATAGAAGTGTATAGCTCCTCTGTGTCCAAAGACGTAAAACCCTTTGGCTGCTCTGAGTGTGGTAAGAGATTTACAAAAAAAGGAAGTTTAACTGTTCACATGAGAATTCACACAGGGGAGAAACCATTTGTTTGCTCAGTGTGTGGCAGAAGATTTAGTTGTGTGGGAAGTTTGACCAGACACAGGGTTGTTCATACCAGAGAAAAACCATACAGCTGCTCTGTGTGTGGTAAGAGGTTTACTCAAAAAGGAAGTATGATAGTACACATGAGAACTTACAAAGGAGTAAAACCCATCAGCTGCTCTGAGTGTGGCAAAGTTGTTCACGGTAAAGAAGGTTTGGACATTCACATGGTAGTTCATACTGGAGAAAAACCCTTCAGCTGCTGTGTGTGTGGTCAGCGCTTTACCCAAAAGGGAAGGATGACCTCACACATGAAAATTCACAGAAATGAACCTGAGGTACTGTGGAGCAATCAAGAGGGAGACGAGCTTCGAGGTCAAGAGGAGCATAACATAATCAAGTTCACTTATTTTCCTGTCACTGTGAAGTATGAAGATGACGAAGAGAAACCTCAGTCCTCACAGCTTTATGAACAACAAACCAAACAGATAGAATCAGGAGCAGATAGAGCCGACTGTGGAAGACCAGGAGCATCCACATCCTTCGATCCAGAGAGAAATTTACAACCAGAGATTGAGGTCAAGATTGAAGACTCTTCTGAAGCTGAGACTGATGACAGCACTGATTGGAGGGAGAAGACAGAACGGCAGTCAGATTTAATGTCAGTGGAAAAAAGCATGAGAAAAAGAGCAAAGCCTGAAAAAGAATTGCATAAATGCTTGGTGTGTGGCAGAAGATTTAAGACTAAACAAGTTTTGCATAATCACATGGTAGTTCATACCAAAGAAAAACCCTTCAGCTGCTCTGACTGTGGTCAGGAATTTACCCGAAGAGACAGTTTGACAAGACACAAGAGAACTCACACAGGGGTAAAACCTTATGGCTGTTCAGTGTGTGGTCAGAGATTTACACAAAAAGGAAGTGTAACTAAGCACATGATAATTCACACAGATGAGAAGCCATTTATCTGCCCTGTGTGTGGCAAAAGATTTAAAAGAGAACTAGCCTTGACCACACATATGGTGCTTCATACTAGAGGAAAATCATACAGCTGCTCTGTGTCTGAAGAAGTAAAGCCTTTCAGCTGCTCCGTGTGTGGTCAGAGATTTACACAACGAGGAAGTTTAACTGTTCATATGAGAATTCATACAGGAGAGAAACCATTTGCTTGCTCTGTGTGTGGCAAAAGATTTAATCGTGTAGGAAGTTTAGCATCACACAGGGTAGTTCACACCAGAGAAAAACCCTTCAGCTGCCCTGTGTGTGGTAAGAGATATACTGCAAAAGGAAGTGTGTTGGTACACATGAGAACTCACAAGGGAGTGAAACCCTTCAGCTGCTCTGAGTGTGGCCATTTTTTTTACAGCAAGGAAGATTTGGACAATCACATGGTAGTTCATACTGGAGAAAAACCCTTTGGCTGCTGTGTGTGTGGTCAGCGCTTTACCCAAAAAGGAAGTTTGACCTCCCACATGAAAATTCACAGAGATGAAATTCTCTGTTCTCTGTGTGGCAAAAGATTTTACTGTCAATTAAGTCTGACCAGACACATGTCAATACATACCAGAGAAAAACCCTTCAGCTGCTCTGAATGTGGTAAGCGATTTACTCACAGGGAGAGTGTGACAGTACACATGAGAATTCACAAAGGAGAAAAACCGTACAGTTGCTCTGAGTGTGGCCAGAGATTTACCCAGAGAGGAAGTTTGACTTCACACATGAGAATTCACACAGGTGAGAAACCATTTGCCTGTTCCCAGTGTGGCAAAAGATTTAACCGGCAAACAAATTTGACCACACACATGGTAATTCATACCAGAGAAAAAAACTCTAGTCACTCTGCTGCTATGAGTGTGGCAGCATATTCAACTTAATGTATTACCCTAGAGCTTGTCTGAAAATTCACAGAAAAGAGAAACTCTTCAGCTGTTCTACATGTGAATAAACACTTTACCAAAAGTATGACCAGTTACATGAAAATTCACCGGAGAGAAACTCCTTAGTTGGTCTCTGTCTGGTAGAACATTCACAGAAGATTGTACCTTGACCCTTAACCAAGGTAAAAATGCTCTGACACCCTGAGTGTGATAAACATTTAGTCAGCAGGATTATCCAACACAATGCATGACAATTTATATACATTAGAAACCTCCTGCTGCTCTCTTTGTAGCAATAAATTTTAAGACACTGTTAAAAAGGCTCTTGTTTATAATACTGTTCTGTGAGCCTGTCCTTTTAAGACTGCTGGACAGAGAGACAGAGAAAACACATTTCTACAAGCTGCTGTAAGAAGGAGAGATTGGCCCTTTTTCCTGGCACCAGAAAGTCATCTCAGCTGGTATAAAGTTTGCAATTAAAAGCTTGATAGGAATGGGACTTGTGTGTCCATGAAACAAGTAAGTGCTTGTGTTTTATTTTGAAGTTTATTCTTATATCAATCATTCATTATCATTTAGCCATGTTTGGAAAGTAATGTAAGTAGAGTAATTTTGCAGACAACTCGTAAAGAATTGTTTGCAAGTAAACTTTGTGTTTAGTATAGCCATTTTGTAAAAGAGAGGAGATTAGTTGTGGCACGCATGCACACAGTTTAGGAGCAATTAAGTCTTGGCTACGTTTAAGGCAGAGTGTGCCTCTTCAGTCTTGTGTGTACAAAGCACTTAGTTACTTTGTGTAATTGTGTACTATTTCATCTGAATTTGTTTCTTCTGATTATTGTAGAAACCACAAACATGCCTGTAAATACCCCTATCGTTAACAATAAAGAAACTTAAATCAGCCCTGGTGATCCAACCCTTTCTTAAAGCACCACCAGAGTCCTGACCGGCTCTCCGCAGTGTTTTGTCCATTCTTGTCAGCCTAAGAGTTCACAATTTTTCAGTTCTGGTTCAATGACAATTTGTATTTAAATATTTAAACTGTACACATTTTGACAACATGAGACCAAGACGACACCTACCAATAGAGCAACAGACACACACTCCTGATCAAAATTTTAAGACCCGTTGGAAAAATTGCAAGTATTTACATTTGGCACTGTTGGATCTTGAGAAGTAGAGCTTCAAAATGCAAAAAGAAGAAATAGGAGTGAGAAAAAACAAATTTGAGTAAGGAATTTATTGAAAACAACAAGTATACTTCAATAGGCTGTTCGAGGCAGGATATTCATAGCTTTATTTTGAAGGATGGAAATGTGTACCTGGGGTAACGTTTTTGTTTCTGGGTCATAAAGGCTTTTCCAGCTGAGCATTGTTGTGTTTAGATAATCCAGCATTCTGCGCCAGCTTACAGAGTGGACTTTTCTCGTCCTTCTTTGACTCTTGGATGTTTGTAAAATGTCCGGGTTTTAGAGTCTTCCAGGTTTGTTTTCTTTCTTCCTCTGTAAACTTGTTTAAGATTAACAGAGGTTTGTATGTTTGTATTTAAGCTGGATATATGGATGGATCGACAGACAGACAACAAGTAGTCATGCATTCTCTTTTCTGAAGATTAAATGAATCTGTTTCTTTGAACTAACTTTCGATAATTTGACATAAAGCTTTCTCAAAGATAGCCTAAAGTGTATTTTCTCTTCACATAATACAGATGAAAACAAAGCTGATCGATTTATTCAATGAGGCTGAATCAATTCTGAGAAAATGTCAATATACAGGACAACACAACATTTGCAAACCACTCAGCACTTAGGTTGCAGCATAAAGGGCTAAAACTGTATTACAGACTCAACGTTAGTCTTCAGAGGAGATTAGGTGCAAAATCTAAAAGTGCAATGATGTTCAGGAGGGCACAAATGATGCAGACATTAAGAAATCTAACACCACAGTTTAAACTCATTATCATGGTGAGGCAATGGGGAGCAGTGTCGCCCAGCAAAGAGGATGCTCTTGGATGGGTTATGTCTTATGAAGAAGACGAAGGGATGGTCAGCAATGAAGCAGAGTGGCTTAGAAAGGTTGATACTCGCATAACTAGAGAAAAAGGTGGCTGCAGCTGCCTCTGTCCCCGTCTCGTTCACCTCCACAAACGCCTTGTGGACGACCTTGGACAGGACCAGCTCCTTGGCAGGGGACATACCTGTCACAGATGAGGAAGACTCCATTCATTTTTAATGCATAATACATCAGTAAATTTTGTTTTGCTCTAATAAAAAAAGTTTTATGTTATACCAGAGAAGTCACACATCCCCATGTCGAAGGCGTCCACCATCCCCATGCTCATCAGGACGCCCATCAGGTCGTACGTCTCCTCCATCTTGAACCGAGGTAGCTTAACCATCACCTCCACTTCTTGCATCATGTTGGTCCACCTCTCAAAGTTCTCATAGGTCAGCTGCATCTCCAGCTGAATATGTGAACAAAGCCTTTGTTAGATCATCTACAGTCTCGCCTTTTTATTTGAATGGATGTTTAGGTCCTACCTTCTCCAGACCCGTTGTCTCGTCCTCTATTTCATTGGGCAGAAAGATGAGCATGCTGAGCTCCTTTCCTTTGTAAGGCATCTCCAGGATCTGTTTAACAGAGTTTCAAAGACTGTTGCAGATCTATCATACCACTGTGGCAAATACTTGATCAGCCAAAACTACAAAAAGGAAATTGAGCATATAGCGTTAGTTCAGGCAGACCACAGAGTTAAGCGCTGCCATATAGTTGAAAGCAGCTGAGATTCATTTAAGCCCTCATCAGCTGATAATATTTGTACACACTTTACAGCTCCAAACTTTAGTAACTGCTAGCCAGGATGTTAGCAGCAGTGCTACTGATCCAAAAAACATGCATTGATATCATCAGTAAATCACAACTGGGGAGGGCCCATTTTGTGGGTTCGTCAGGGGCCTGGCCAAATCTGTGGACGGGCCTGATCACAGAGTCTGGAGGAATAACTGTGATCACTTTAAGTCATATTGAACTATTGCTATGGTCATTGACCTGTAGATTCTTGGTTATCTTTTAAGCAGAACAGAAAAAAACACATTTAAATCAATGACAGGTTTCAGATTTATGTTTTGTTTATCTGTTTATAACTGATTATCTATCTGACAGTTGGATTACCTGGAAGTTGGCTTCAGGGATGTCGGCCAAAGGAAACTTAGATTTAATCCTCATCATCTTCACTGTCTTAGTTTCATTCTTCAACAACAAACAGAACATACAGAAATAGGAGACACGTTGTGTTGATGCAACATTGTCTCGAATCTACTTATATTAGGTTATGTGGGTCTGTGGCCGGGAGGTCTCACACGAATGCATATCCAAAATGATTTGCATGAACAAAAAAACCCAAATGCAAACAGCTTCGACTGAAATCCAAGTAGCTGCAACACAAACGCAAACAAGTAAATATCCCGCAACTCACTGAAACACGACTACGAGCTGCTGAAGAAAAAAAAAACGTGTCACTGACCGCAAAATTCAAAAGGCACTTAATCCAATCAGACTAGGCATAATAAAATCATAATAGCCAGCTTAGAGTCCCTGTAAAGTGAAATCCAAAATTTGGGTCTAAACACACAAGATATGTGGGAATAAGCAGAGGTGGAGAAAGTACAAGGCTATTATACTCTAGTAAAAGTACAGCCTCTCTGATTAAAATCTAACTGAGTAGAAGTAAAACTACTAGTCTATTAAACTACTCAACAAAAAGTAAGTCTTTTAAAATGTCCTCAAAGTACTGAGCACTGAGCAGGTACTTTTGATACCTAAGGGGCTTTAATAGTGGAATATGACCTGTCCTTAATGTGCAATAACAACAAGAAGCAGCACTGAAGGGCCCTCACACCCCAGCACATGTCCAGAGGGTTTTCTGTAGGTCTGGTGATGATCCACATGCAGATCAAGAGTCATAAGCTTAGGCTGAAAGATATGTGAGTGCAGAATGTTTAAAGGCGTTTTAAAGGACAAAATCAAAATTCAGAGGAGGAAATTTTCAATTAGCAGAAGAGGGAGCTGTGGCAAAATGATGAAATTGATGCATAAAAGTATTCAGAGTCAGAGTGTGATCATCTCTGTTAAGTTTGTTGATCATTAACATAAGCATTGTAGCGCTATCTAGAATCAAAATAGTTTGCACAGCTCACAGTTTGCATAACTTAAGATCTCCATCTTGTCAAGAAAAAGCACAAAAAAAAAATTGAAACAATATGAAAAAATCTGTGCCAACAATTTCGTCCAGCCCAATTTTGAGTTTTATGTAAAATTATGTCAATTTTGGCTTTTTTCTTCTGTTTTTGTTGTTGTTGTTCCAATGCACATAAAACATGTGAATACCAAAAACATTTGTAATCACAACAATTTCTGGGAGAAATGGTGTATTTTTTGGAAAATACACCATTTCGGAGTGCAAGTATTCAATGACTGTATGTGTGACTGAATTTTAGACCACTGAGAAGTTTTTCACCTCTTTCCTGGCTGGGTTTAAATTAGGCAGGGCAAATATAGAGACCCACCATGTCAGTGGTCCCCTAAAACTACAATGACATAAAATCATAGAGCAGTCCATCTCAGCACAGTCCGCCAAATTTCCCAGATCTATCAGTCACATTGGCCTATGGGTAATTAAAACTATAGTAAACAGGGGAATTTGACCCAGAAGATGGACTTTGTCTCTGCTCTGCCACAGAGCCAGGCAGCAGCAACTCTGATCAGAGTTCACAGTAAGGTGGTAATCCTAATCGACATGGAACCGTTTTATTTTGAAGAGTAACATCAGGAGAAAAACTGATATCAGCAGGTCTGACCAGGAAGAATCAGATTCACCCAGACATTAGAGCAGTGGTTCTCAACCTTGGGGTCGAGACCCCATTTGGGGTCGCGTGACACTGATAGGGGCTCTCCAGATGCCTTAACCCTTTTACTCCTAAGCCTCAAAATGGCCGCCTGGATGATTTTTCTTATTTTAGCCATAAAAATGGCAGAAAATGTCCTATGAGGAAGGGATTTTGCCCATTTTTCCAGAACACTTTGAACTTTCAATATCTGGCTATCATTTACAATTTACTGCATGTTAAAAGAGTGTTTTAACAGTTTAAGATGAAGAAAACACTAAAACGGAATATGATCTTTAGAGTTTTAGTGAGAAAAAAACACAAAATGTACATGAACAACAGATTTTTCAATTTAAATCATAAATTTGAACAGTATTAAATATATTTACAATAAATAATTTGTAGTGCTGTCTCTCAATGTGCAAATAAAGGCTAATAATTAAAATTATACAGGCCTTTTTTCCCTCTTCTGTCCTCTCTGGCTGCAAACACTCTCCCTTCTCACTCAGAGGTCTTTGTGGAACTGTCTTGTGTCTTTGTGGAACTGTACATCAACATGCCTATAAACGTTCTCATTTCTTCCGGCGTAATATCAGTCCAGAAGAATTGTTTTTCCTTTCTCCAGGTGTTTGGCTGAATTCTGATTTGTGTTTTCACACAGAAGTTTGAAAACAGAGGCATCCAAAAAGTTGGAGGTTTCATCTGGTGGTGGGTTTCCTATATTGAGTGAGGTTGGATACCAGGGGTTTTGGGTCAAACCTCAGTGGCTGTGAGACTCCATTGTCAGGCTCTGCCTTATTCTTCCACCTTGGATGATGTGATGAGCAGCTTTGCAGTCTCATAATATCCCCAAAACCTCCAGCATCCTCATGGCCTCTCCCTCTACTGCCCTGAGTGTGGTTTCTGCCTCTGCCTCTCTCTCTCTCTCTCTCTCTCTCCCCCAGGTCTCCCTCCTGCTCCTCATCACAAGACAAACTAAAAGTAGTGGAGAAAAATAATCAGCTGGTCACACACGACAAAGTGCAAACAAGGCATGGCACACTGCAAACATCCACATATACGAACACAACTTTCCACACGACACCAAAAAAGTTGCAAAGTAATGCGTGCGCCATATTACGGAGTTACACACGTACAAAGCACAAATACACATACGCTGTACAAACTTACTGACTTGGTACGTGTTCTAATGAAGCCACTACACATCATAAGCGTTGATTTACTCATACAACAATAATAAATAAACTAAAATCTAGACAGAGAGTGCTTCATTCATCCAGAAATCAACCTGGAAAATCAACTGGTCTAACGTTACCTCTCATCGCCAGAAGTTGCTCAGTCAGCTGCTCCTTCGGTCTCAAATCCATCTGTGAACCTCAGTGGAGGTATTATTACCCAGGAGAGCCGTGTTCCAGGCATTTTTTATGAAAAATTCGCTGCTTTCTTGACTTTTTTTCTCTCGCTCTGCCTCGTTTCTCCGCTCTGCTGTGTGTCTCTCTGCTGGCCTGTGTGTGAGGGAGAGGGGAGAGAAAGAGGCATACTCTCATGCTCCCCTCAACAGCTGGAGTGAAACTACCGTAATAAACCCACATCGACTGTAAAGTGTAACTTCTCAGCTTTCAGAAACCGTTGGAATTTTTTTGATAGCACTAACTATCGCAAAGTTATGGTAATCCAAAGACAGCCTGCGCAAATGTGTCGGCGCCGACATACTCGGAGTAAAAGGGTTAAAAAACTAAGAATATTTTTTAAATTACACTGCTGCTACTTTACACAAAATTTTACAAAATGTTAATCCCTTTTCATCATTTTAACTACAATTTTAGCACATTTTTGCCACTTAAAACCATTTGTGTCAATTTTAAACCCTTTCCACCACTTTTTTTCTGCCTGTTTTTGCCTCTTCTAAACCAATTCTTGCCACTTTCTGCCCATTTTAAACACAGTTATCCCATTTTTGCCAGTTTATATCAATTTTCCTCCCAGTCCACAGTCAAAGATTTTGCACTCTAAAGCCATTTCAGTCACTTTTTAAATATAAAATATGGTTTTCACAGCTTAACTTCACAATGGACGATGGTTTTGCTGACCTCCATGGGCTCCCAGTTTGGCTGGGTCCCAAAACGCTTTCCCCTTTATCCCTCCTAATGGGTGGCCTTGTCTGCAAATGACTACTCTTGCATGTTCATGGCTGTGTTCAACCACCTTCAGGTAAAGTGGGGTCCCTGCTCTCTGGCACCTTTATTTTGGGCGTCACTGGCTAAAAAAAAAGTTGAGAACCACTGCATTAGAGTATATGTATTACCTATATGTGACCTGTGTCAGGAACTTTTTATCTCTAATGACTCAGTGACTGTCTCTGACGCTGAAGTATGACACATATTTCTCTAATGTGCTGCCTCATGTGAGCAGGGAGAAGTTCTTATTAAGAGGAGAGCTTATATTGATCATGTTGATGAGGATAAGAGAGCATGTGTTTCATCTCATACCAGATGTACCTGATTTAGCATATGACCTATAGTTTCCCAACAACAGATATAAGGCTAGTGGAAATGCAGAGTGGCTAGTAACTTTGCAAAACCACTAGCCAAAGTGGCTGGTGAGCAAAAATGTTGATGTCAAGTCCTGATTGCAGTGACTTGCCGTTTTCTTTCACTGGGGCTGCAGCTTGTTGGATTTCAGTCATAGTTTGCTGCATCGGTGTGAATGTAAAGCATTTTGGAGATGCATTGGTGTGAGACCTCCTGGTCACCGTATGTCAGCATTACTTCACACATGCAGAGCTACCTTGGTCAGCCTGAACGGAGTGGGCCATGTCATCCACTCCTCAAACTGTTCGCTCCACTTTCCCTTAAAGTAAATGGCATTGACCAGCACCAGCCTGGTAAGGCTGTCCACCACACCCTGAGCCAGCAAGTCTTTGATTTTACCTGGAGGTAGATAAAACAGATGTGGAAAAAAATGAATAGATAAAAAATAAATAGAATAAGACCCTGTGTGCATAGCTTTTGTAGCACTAGCAGCCTTTCTTTTCAATTCAAAACCGATCTCATCCAATGTTCTGAGGGCTCAGCACCCTGAAAGAACTAAACCTTCAGGTGTAGCAAATTTGTATTTCATTTAATTTATTTGAACCATGTTGTGTGTAGCCTAAATACCATGATATAAGTTTCAGGCCAATTCGCTCTGCTCTCATGTGTATAAATGGCTGTGACTGTAGGTGTGATCCACCTTGTGTCTTGCCCTCCACCCAGTTGTTGATGTTGAGTCTTGCAGCCTCAAAACCAGTGATGAAGTCTACCATCTCCAGCTCTGCTTCATAGTGCTTCTTTGTGCTCTCTAAGAACTCCTGGAAGAATGACAAAACAACACAATAAAACACTGCTGATGCCAAAGGAGACAAGAACCACAGAGGTTCTGAGACAGAAGGAGACCTCCTGCTCTGCTCTGATCAGTGAAGACCTGAACGCAGCTGTGTGTTGATGCTTGCATCCACTTTTCCTGGGCGTATTATTATTGCTGGGGTGCAAGAGCCCTACTTATATTCAAATTCAAGTCTTGGTCATTCAAAGTCATTTTGGTTGTATGCCTCATTTTTTATTTACACCTATAATAAGTACATTGTGGAGCATGAGGCCCCCTGCTGTTGACTACCTTTGCCTAATGGTAAATTCTCCCATCATCCATCACTCCATGAGCCCTGATCCTCTCCAGATTATCAGACTCTACACAACCCACACCTAACTACAGATGTGATAAAAACACACCTCCTCAAACTGGCAGCTCTTCTCCCCATACAGCCTGTTGGCCACACTGAGGGCATACAGAGCGCCTGCCTTGTTCAGCTCCCTCAGCAGCTGGGTGAAGCCGGTATGGACTTCATCCTGACACTCCTTGGTTTCCAGACACTGCAGAGAAAGAGTAAGACCGTGTGAGAAACCAGATCTTTATCAACAGTTTACAAGACCGGAAAGCTTGATCGTTAGAAGTGCATTCAGGGTGTTTCAGGGGTCTGCATTAGTGTGTATTTGTGTGTTTCCTCCACCTCTGACATCTGTGCAGCCGTGTTGCCTCTAGCTCCCAGCATCAGCATGGCCAGAGCTGAAGAGATGCTGAAAGGGGAGAAGAAGATATTTGCCGTGTTGTCATTTTCACTCAGCTTCTTAAACAGAGCCAGACAGAAGCTGGTGTTGGCTTTGGTCAGAGGGCTTGAAAATGCCATTGTGTCTGTGAAAAGGTAAATACAGAGCAATGAATAATCTTACTCTGCTAAAAAAATGAGGTTTGTGTTTTTTTGTATTCCTGTAAGTTTTGAATAAATAAATGCAATGTTCCGATTGGCTGTATAAAGCAGCTCTGCTATTAACTGTTTAAAGCAGAGCTTAAATGACCTGTATTGAAGCAGCACTCCCTTTGAATATTAAAAGTCACTGCTCCTTTTGACTCAATGGATACAGTGCTCCTATTTGCTTTTTCAAAGCAGCTTGTAACTCAGTGGGCAACTTCACTCATGGTGCAAATGTGTGCCACATCCAAAACAACAACAATCCACCAGAAACATGAGCAAAAGAATCCACACAGGTATCACTGTACAACAGGAAACATCCAAACACAACTAAACACATCTAAAACATGTGGAAACACTCTGCCCAAGGGCATGATTGCTCTGATGTGAGGAAGAAGTCTGGCTGTACCATGGAGAGTGCTGCTAGAGTGCTTTAGATTATTTTGACTGGTATTGAGATCATGATTATGAAACCCAATCATCACATGCATTTATGAAACACTTTGAAAAAAGAGCAATAAAGGAAAATGACTGAGTAGGAAAAATATAAGTATTCAAAACGATGAACTAAGCATGCAGCACAGTGATTTATTTAAATGATTATTATAGAATTCAAACTCACACAGCCTCCTAAACAGATCCAGAGGGAAGGTGAAGACTTTGGAAAGAGGGTTTGAATATGCCATCACGTCTGTAAAAAAGGAAGGTACAGAGCAATAAATTATCTTACGAACTTTAAAAATAAGGTTTTTTATTTATAATTTGTAAATAACCTGTGGCATGCAGACTTTTCCTCACTTGCATTCATTCTGCCTATCCAAAATTGGCATTACAGATATCGACGTCATTTTGACTAGGCGAAATGACGTCACTTTTGCCATTCATATGAATGGGGTTCGTCATTTCTTACATCCAAAATGTGAATTACGGATATCTGCAAATGAATTGTAGATATCTGTAATTCTAATTCAAAATATCTCTAATTACATTTTGATTAGGCAGAATTAGAATTACAGACATCTTGATGCATGCCAGGGGGTGGCTATTTCCGGCAGAAAAAAGGCCGCTTCACAACTTCCGCCCAATGTTATGTGCTGAGCCAAAATGGAATTTAAACCGTCCTATACTGCCTTAATTTGTCCGTTTCGCTGTTTTTTTTTTTTTTTTTTTTTTTTTTTTTTTCGATTGTTGTTTGTGTTTACTCTACCATCATTGCTTGGCATCAAAACATGCTGAAATGTTTCAAAAACAGGTTAAAAGTACCTCTGGACATCGTTGCTGCTTGCTATAATGTTCATCTTCAGCTAAATTTAACTCTCATTGACAGTCAGCTCAGGAAACTCATGCAAACAGCGGGTAGACCGCAACGAATCTGCCACCAAACGCCATTCTTTTCTCCCAACTGGAAGTGTGGGCGAGGTCCAATGCCAAATGGGGAAGCAGTTCCTGCATAGAGCCTATTCTATACAGTTCAAGATGTCTGTAATTCTAATTCTGCCTAGTCAAAATGTAATTAGAGATATCTTGTATTAGAATTACAGATATCTACAATTCATTTGCAGATATCCGTAATTCACATTTTGAATCCGAAATGAACCCCATTCACATGAATGGCAAAAGTGACATCATTTCGCCTAGTCAAAATGACGTTGTAGATATCTGTAATGACAATTTTGGATAGGCAAAATGTATTTCCGGGTATCCGAAATGTTCTTTTTGACTAGGCGAAATTGAATTACAGATATCTACAAAATTGAATTCCGGATAGTCAAACTTAAGTTTTAAATGTTAAAACCGCTTACCCTATACCGCTGTTGGGGAACTGAAGGTAAACGACATCAAACTGCTGTCAAACTTTTACGAGATGATCGAAAATCGATGAGTTTATAAGAGCCCTGACACTTACTGTTAGAGGTTTCTCCGTGGTTCAGTATTTGTAGGTCACTGAATTACGCACCTAATGATTCATCAGTTTAATTATTAACAAATCGACACATCTCAACATGACAACGAGGAAGTACGTTTCTTCATGCTCGTTCGGAAAAAAAATGCAATTTCCGCCATCTCCTGATGAATTATCCCGTGTTCACCACTCGATATCAGTGTTGTTATTTTATACTGGCTCTAGGTTTAGGCTGTAGGCTTCACAATACTCACATGGTCAAAATGCCTTGCCAATATTTTTCATCCACACTGGACACTGTTGAGGATTAACGGCAGTTAGCATGCGTTATTTTTTATTTTAGTTTCTTTTTCTTTCTTTCTTTTTTTTTTTTTTTTTTTTAATTTATTGAAGTTATTTTTGTTACAAAGTAAATCTGACAATATTGAGATTTTTACCATTACAAGGATATTGCTTAAGGAACGTTGTGAATACGTTTGTTGATCATAAGGTCAAGGATACAAATTGATGACAAATTCATCAACATTAACATACAACATAGACAAGTATGAATAAAAAAAATATATAATAATAACGAAAAAATATATTCAAAAAGTGCAAGGGTTCTGAATGCATAGCAGAATCAAATGTAACAAGATAAAGTGGGTAGAATATCACTTAAATGTACAAGGGATGTTAGCCTGTTCTTAATTATTGTCCATTTCAGTGGAGAAGTCTTTAAGGATGTCATAGAGCTTTTGTGTTTTTACCTTCTTTCAGTGGTTTTTAAGAAAGATTTAAGTATATTTTAAACTAATTCAAAAAGACAGACGATTTTGGGGGTGACTTCATAACACAACTCTTGTAAATATAGAATTTAGCAAGACATACAATTACATTACAGCAGAGTTCATCATTCTTGTCTCATAAAAATAAACCAAAGGTTATATCATCTCTGGGTATATAAGAGGGAAATGGTGTAATCTTCTGTTTAATCCATTTGTGATATCTCACCAAAAGCTGCAAGAAAGAACACATGGTCTGTTGTTTCTATATAATTTTCACATAGTGTAGACAGATTGTCATCAGTGTTAAATTGTATTATATTTTTGGTTAGTTTGGACGTCAGTCCTTCCAAGTTAAGATCAACCTTACATCTCCGGGGTGCAACCGAACGATGACACAACTTAAAACCTAAGAAGTTTCATCATAGAGTTTAAGGTGGACACCACAACTGGTAGCTAAAACAATAGGTAGGAACTGAGATATTTATTGAACCTTCTAATAAAATGATTTAAAAATATAATAACATTTCATATACTTTATTTGTATCACATTTGATACATGAGTCAACTGATAATCCACTTGGATGATGTTTAAAATCATTTTTCAGCTTATAATCATGGGGTTTTCAAGGAAATTATTGAACATGTTTGTAAGATTAAGCTCTAAAAAAAATCACGTCAAATATGACACGTTGCTCTAGTCTTCTCGACAGGGAGAGGAGCTTCGAGGTGAAAAGGAGCATAATACAACTAAATTCAGTTTTCTTCCTGTCACAGTGAAGTGTGAAGACGATGAAGAAAAACCTCAGTCCTCACAGCATAACTGCTCAGAAGATTTAAGACTAAACAAGTTTTGAATGATCACATGGTAGTTCTGTCATGGTTTGGGTTTAGTTGTGTTAATTTTTAGTTATTTGGGTTTCTGGTGCTCCTTGTGTTTGTTTTTCTACCTCCTGTGTTCCCTTGTCTTTGTGTTACCAAGTTTTAGTTTCAAGTTGTGTCAGTTTCCCTCCATGTGTTCCTTGTGCTCCTGTTCAGTGTTTCCTGTTTTATTTTGTAGTTTTCTTCTCCTCGTGTGTGTCCTCTGGCTTTCTTCCTGTCCTTGTGTTTTTCCCTCCACCCTGATTGCCTTCATCTGTGTCTTGTTCTCCCTCACCTGTGTCATTGGCCTCACCTGTCTCCCAGTGTCTAATCACCCCCTGCCTATTTAGTTTCTGGGTCTCCCTGTGTCTGTGTCAGTTCATCTGCATAGCCTGCCCGTGACTCCCTTGTGTGTATTCTAGAGTGATTTTCTTCCGGGTTTCCCTTGTGTCCTTTTGGTGAGGTTTAATACATTTGTTGTAGTTTTTTTGCATTTTTAGTTAATTAAAGAGTTTTTGTGCCTTTGCATTTGAGTCCTTCCCTTTTGAGTTTTTACTAATCCTGACAAGTTCAGACCAAAGAAAAACCCTTCAGCTGCTCTGAATGTGGTAAGAGATTTACTCACAGAGAGAGTGTGACAATACACATGAGAATTCACAAAGGAGAAAAAGCATTTGGTTGCTTTGAGTGTGGTCAGAGATTTACCCAGAGAGGAAGTTTGACTTCACACATGAGAATTCACACAGATGAGAAAGCATTTGCCTGTTCACAGTGTGGCAAAAGATTTAACTGCCAAACAAATTTGACCACACACGGTAATTCATACCAGGGGAAAAAAACTCTAGTCACTCTGCTGATTTAAGTGTGGCAGCATATTAAACTTAAAGTTTAATCTAAGAGTTCGTCTGACAATTTACAGAAAAGCGAAACTCTTCTGCTGCTCTGGATGTGATTAAACATATCACCAAAAAGATGACCAGTTAAATGCAAATTCACACAGGAGAGAAACTGATTAGCTGCTCTCTTTGTGGCTTAAATTCTAAGGCACTCATTAAAAGTGCAAAGACACTTATTATTGGATGAGGACCGGAAACCATTATTATTGTTTACCCTCTGAAAACTGTGAGCATCTGGGGAGACAGAATTCCAATTTTTAGTGTGTTAAAATGTTAACAAGGTTGAAATAGCCAAATATAAACTGTGTGTTGTCTGTAAGATTTCAGACTTTCACTTAAATTGTGAAATTGCTAAAAAGATATGTTCTAAATGCCAACACTATATCCTTTGTGTTAAATGTAAGATTTCAGACTGTGGTAATACGTTCTGGTGGAGTCATCCCTTCGAAGATTCACAAAAACTCACAGAGAGAGAGACCATTTTAAGGTGAAATCTTTAATTTTTGATACGGATGATTTCAGAATGGTTTATACTGTTTGTTCGTGATAACCAATTATTGTTCGGTCAAAAATGGACTTGCATTTTCAGAACAAACAGGACACCCTCATTTCACAAAATCTTGTTTTTTTCACTTTTTTCTCTCAGCCTTCACGTCAACAGACCCACGTCTGACTAGGATTAAACTCTAGTAGGCAAATGTCAGCTGAGAGGAGGAGCAGGAGAGCAGGGCCAACCAAACCTTGGGGTGGGGTTAACTCCCCACATGACATCATGATGGGAAAATCCAAGAACAGCTTGTTACAGCACACATGTTCTAAAAGGTGGAGAAAAAGAGGGGGAGGGTTCTGATTCTTAGGGGGATTGTGGACAGGCCGGGGGCACATATTTTTATTAGAAAAGCCTGAAAAGTGTATTTTGCATAATATGTGACAGGTGTGAACATTAACTTACAGTCATTAAAATGACAATAAAGCTTTCTCATGAGACTGAACTGATTCTGAGAAAGTATAAATCAACAGAACAAAAAAACAACAATTGCAAACCACACAGCACTTAGGTTGCAGCATAAAGGGCTAAAACTGTATTACAATCTCAAAGTAAATCTAAAAGTGCAATGATGTTAATGAAGGCACAAATGATGCAGACATTATGAAATCTAACAACACAGTTTAAACTTATAATCGTGGTGATGCAATCACAGAATGGGACCTCAGGATATGATCGCTGCAATAAACTGTGGGGGGATTTTCCTGCCACTCAAAATTGGGATTACAGTAAGAGAGGGATTTGTAGAGAAACGCTACTTCAAGCATTGCCATGCTCACTGAGGGGAGAAGTACAGCCCAGCAAAGAGGATGCTTTTGGATGGGTTATGTCTTATGAAAAAGAGGAAAGGGTTGTCAGCAATGAAGCTGAGTTGCCCACCTAATTCATCAAGAGAAGAAATGTTGGCTGCAGCTGCCTCTGTCCCTGTCTCGTTCACCTTCACAAACGCCTTGTGGACGACCTTGGACAGGACCAGCTCCTCAGCAGGGGACATACCTGTCACAGATGAGGAAGTGTCCATTCTTTTTTTATGCATAATACATCAGTTAATTTTGTTTTTCTCTTAAAAAAAAGACTTACAGACCACCACCCAAAGTAAGGTTTATGCCACAGCTTCCCTAAATTAACAGCATTGGTAAATACCAAAATCATTTTTTATGTTTCTGAAATGGTTAATACACCAATATGTAGAAGCTCTTTAACCCAAATAATATTTTTAATGCCAAAATATAATTATTATTGTTATACATGGATTTTCAAATTTACTGATTTGAAAAAAAAAACTGAAAAAATAGTAAAGCAGATTATTATTGCTTGACTAATATGTAAAATCATAGTTATTTACTGTCATTCCTGAACAGAAAAATGAGTTTTAGTGGTTGAATGTTTTGCTTGATTCATTTCTGACTTCTCTGGGAAGACCAGTGAGCTGGCTCAAATTTGGGTGAATTCAGTTTAAAATTCCTCATTCCTGTTCAAAATGGTAAAATGTGGAGAGCTCACTGAAAATGAAAGAGTCCGCATTAAAGCACTTCATGATGCTGGATGGTGGATGGTCTTTGAGACAAATATCACAGGTGGTCTAAAAAATATGTTAAGCACTGTATCTCCAAAATGTCGATGATTTTTTTGGGAGATTTCATGGCAGTTTTCCTCAAAACATACAGAAAAAAACTTCCTGAAATTTCCAAGAAACTCCTTTAAGACTGTATTACTGCTTCCAAAGTCTAAATTCAATTCCAAAATATAAACAATTTCCCCTGAGTTCCAAGGATTAGTAAAAATTTCAAATCAAATACCACTGAGCATTCAAATTAGAATCCAAAAACCCTAAAATAAAGCCCAAACTGACTCTAACCTTCCACTATCCTGTTTCATCAGTTAGCCTTAGTGAGAATGATTAAAAATCAATGAGTTTATATGAGTTATTCACAGATTCACGAAGAACAAATGTCCGGTTCAAAAACCCTGAAACTCACTGTTAGAGGTTTCTCCGTGGTTCAGGTGTGTTCAGAAGTTTTTGTAGGTCACTGAATTACCCACCTTTTATAATTCATCAGTTCAATTATTCACAAATAGACACACCCGTGAGTAAATCCAGCTAACATGACAACGAGGAAGATAATTTCTTTATACTCCTTTGAAAAATGGTTCATTGAACATTATCGCCACCTACTGTTACAAGTGGGAATGGGTTCGCACGGGTTACACAGCAAAGTCTGTGTAGTCAAGTTAACACTGCCAGAGATAATACTGACACTTTGACAGAATCTATATTTGACACCATTCGACACGTTTTTAAAAAGTTGGTACCTTAACACTCATTGACATTACTGACTCAGGGGTTAAAAGTTGACCGTTTTTAACACTAAACTGTGTTTCTTCAGCTCAGCACTTAGAGATCTGCTCTCTTAGTGGATATATTCAAGTGTTATCCTCATATTAACAGTGTAAGGTGTGAATAGTCATGTCATTAATCAGAAGAAAACAAAGAAACAGTGCTGAAGTAAAGAATTTATCACAACAACTTGAAAACCATACATTTTATATAATTTATGTATGTATGTATGTATGCATGTATGTATTTACAGTCGCCTCCAGACGGTAGGTCCAATTCCTTCATTTTTGCTGTGGACTGAAAACATTTGGGTTTGACATCAAAGACGAATATGAGACAAGAGATCAACATCTCAGCTTTTATTTCCAGCCGTTTACATCAGGATCTGATACACAGCTTAGAAGATAGCAGTCTTTGTTTGATCCCAATCATTTTTCACGTGACTGACAGGTGTGTTTTGTTGCCCAGGTGTGTCCAATGACATTGATGAATAAATAAATAGTGCTGAACGTCTACACTAAGTTTCAGATTTGGGTTTGGCCTCTAAAATTGGAACATTAATCAGAGCCATTGCACAAACATTGGCCATAGCCAGTTCAACCATTAGGAATGTGCTGAAGAAGAAAGAAACCACTGGTGTATTGAATGGGTAGACCAAGGAAAACAGCAGCAGTTGATGACAGAAACATTGTGAGAGCTGTAAAGAAAGACCCTAAAACATCTGTTAGTGACATCAGCAACAACCTCCAGAGGACAGGAGTGAAGGTATCACCATCTACTGTTGACAGAAGACTTCATGAACAAAAGTACAGAGGCTACACCAGAAGCTGCTAACCACTCATTAGAAGGCCAGGCTGGAATTTACAACAAAGTACAGAGACGAGCCTCAAACATCCTGGGACAGAGTTTTCTGAACTGATGAGACAAAGATGAACCTTTACCAAAGTGATGGAAAGATGAAAGTTTGTAGAAACAAAGGATCTGTTCATTAACCCCAACACAGAACTGCAAACAAAGGATTTCAACTAAATATTAAGTCTTATTCATTTTAATCTATTTTGAGTCTGTTCCAATACTTTTGCTCACCTAATAATTTGGTGTTCTGTTACAAATAAAGCTATCTTCTAAGTCATGTATAAGATCCTGATGTAAACACTTGGAAATAAAAGCTGAGATGTTGATCTCTTGTATCGTATTCGTTTTTTTTATGTCAAACCCAAATGTTTTCAGTCTACAGCAAAATTAAAGGAATTGGGCCCACTGTTCCAATACTTTTGTAGGGGACTGTATGTATGTGTGCATGCACAAACACTGAACAATACATTGAAACAAAGCTGATCTGTTTTATCCAATTATGCTGAATTGATCCTGAGAAAATATCATTTTTCTGAACAACACAACATTTGCAAACCACTCAGCACTTAGGTTGCAGCATAAAGGGCTAAAACTGTATTACAGACTCAACGTTAATCTTTAGAGGAGATTAGGTGCAAAATTTAAAAGTGCAATAATGTTCAGGAGGGCACAAATGATGCAGACATTAAGAAATCTAGCACTACAGTTAAAACTCATTATCATGGTAAGGCAATGGGGAGCAGTGTCGCCCAGCAAAGAGGATGCTCTTGGATGGGTTATGTCTTATGAAGAAGAGGAAGGGATGGTCAGCAATGAAGCAGAGTGGCTTAGAAGGGTTGATACTCAAATAACTAGAGAAAAAGGTGGCTGCAGCTGCCTCTGTCCCCGTCTCGTTCACCTTCACAAACGCCTTGTGGACGACCTTGGACAGGACCAGCTCCTCGGCAGGAGACATACCTGTCACAGATGAGGAAGACTCCATTCATTTTTAATGCATAATACATCAGTAAATTTTGTTTTGCTCTAATAAAAAAAATTTTATGTTATACCAGAGAAGTCACACATCCCCGTGTCGAAGGCGTCCACCATCCCCATGCTCATCAGGGCGCTCATCAGGTCGTACGTCTCCTCCATCTTGAACCGAGGTAGCTTAACCATCACCTCCACTTCTTGCATCATGTTGGTCCACCTCTCAAAGTTCTCATAGGTCAGCTGCGTCTCCAGCTGAATATGTGAACAAAGCCTTTGTTAGATCATCTACAGTCTCGCCTTTTTATTTGAATGGATGTTTAGGTCCTACCTTCTCCAGACCTGTTGTCTCATCCTCTATTTCATTGGGCAGAAAGATGAGCATGCTGAGCTCCTTTCCTTTGTAAGGCATCTCCAGGATCTGTTTAACAGAGTTTCAAAGACTGTTGCAGATCTAAAATCACACCACTGTGGCAAATACTTGATTCTGATCAGCAAGAACTAATTTCATCTGCTAAAATGCAGACCATAAAACATTAGTTGACAACCCTTCCATGAGCAAGACAAGATCAAGGAAAGCAACTAATAAATCTTTGGGTGTAAAACTCTACAAAAAGGAAATTGAACATATAGTGTTAGTTCAGGCAGACCACAGAGTTGAGCGCTGTCTTATATTTGAGATCAGCTCAGATTCACGAAAGCCCTCATCAGCTGATAATATTTGTACACACTTTTCAGCTCCAAACTTAAGTAACTGCTAGCCAGGATGTTAGCAGCAGTGCTACTGATCCAACAAACATGCATTTATATCATCAGTAAATCACAACTGGGGAGGGCCCATTTTCTGGGTTTGTCAGGGGCCTGGCCAAATCTGTGGACGGGCCTGATCACAGAGTCTGGAGGAATAACTGTGATCACTTTAAGTCATATTGAACTATTGCTATGGTCATTGACCTGTAGATTCTTGGTTATCTTTTAAGCAGAAGAGATAAACCACATTTAAATCAATGACAGGTTTCAGATTTATGTTTTGTTTATTTGTTTATAACTGATTATCTATCTGATAGTTGGATTACCTGGAAGTTGGCTTCAGGGATGTTGGCCAAAGGAAACTTAGATTTAATCCTCATCATCTTCACTGTCTTAGTTTCATTCTTCAACAACAAACAGAACATACAGAAATAGGAGACACGTTGTGTTGATGCAACATTGTCTCGAATCTACTTATATTAGGTTATGTGGGTCTGTGGCCGGGAGGTCTCACACGAATGCATATCCAAAATGATTTGCATGAACAAAAAAACCCAAATGCAAACAGCTTCGACTGAAATCCAAGTAGCTGCAACACAAACGCAAACAAGTAAATATCCCGCAACTCACTGAAACACGACTACGAGCTGCTGAAGAAAAAAAAAACGTGTCACTGACCGCAAAATTCAAAAGGCACTTAATCCAATCAGACTAGGCATAATAAAATCATAATAGCCAGCTTAGAGTCCCTGTAAAGTGAAATCCAAAATTTGGGTCTAAACACACAAGATATGTGGGAATAAGCAGAGGTGGAGAAAGTACAAGGCTATTATACTCTAGTAAAAGTACAGCCTCTCTGATTAAAATCTAACTGAGTAGAAGTAAAACTACTAGTCTATTAAACTACTCAACAAAAAGTAAGTCTTTTAAAATGTCCTCAAAGTACTGAGCACTGAGCAGGTACTTTTGATACCTAAGGGGCTTTAATAGTGGAATATGACCTGTCCTTAATGTGCAATAACAACAAGAAGCAGCACTGAAGGGCCCTCACACCCCAGCACATGTCCAGAGGGTTTTCTGTAGGTCTGGTGATGATCCACATGCAGATCAAGAGTCATAAGCTTAGGCTGAAAGATATGTGAGTGCAGAATGTTTAAAGGCGTTTTAAAGGACAAAATCAAAATTCAGAGGAGGAAATTTTCAATTAGCAGAAGAGGGAGCTGTGGCAAAATGATGAAATTGATGCATAAAAGTATTCAGAGTCAGAGTGTGATCATCTCTGTTAAGTTTGTTGATCATTAACATAAGCATTGTAGCGCTATCTAGAATCAAAATAGTTTGCACAGCTCACAGTTTGCATAACTTAAGATCTCCATCTTGTCAAGAAAAAGCACAAAAAAAAAATTGAAACAATATGAAAAATCTGTGCCAACAATTTCGTCCAGCCCAATTTTGAGTTTTATGTAAAATTATGTCAATTTTGGCTTTTTCTTCTGTTTTTGTTGTTGTTGTTCCAATGCACATAAAACATGTGAATACCAAAACATTTGTAATCACAACAATTTCTGGGAGAAATGGTGTATTTTTGGAAAATACACCATTTAGTGCAAGTATTCAATGACTGTATGTGTGACTGAATTTTAGACCACTGAGAAGTTTTTCACCTCTTTCCTGGCTGGGTTTAAATTAGGCAGGGCAAATATAGAGACCCACCATGTCAGTGGTCCCCTAAAACTACAATGACATAAAATCATAGAGCAGTCCATCTCAGCACAGTCCGCCAAATTTCCCAGATCTATCAGTCACATTGGCCTATGGGTAATTAAAACTATAGTAAACAGGGGAATTTGACCCAGAAGATGGACTTTGTCTCTGCTCTGCCACAGAGCCAGGCAGCAGCAACTCTGATCAGAGTTCACAGTAAGGTGGTAATCCTAATCGACATGGAACCGTTTTATTTTGAAGAGTAACATCAGGAGAAAAACTGATATCAGCAGGTCTGACCAGGAAGAATCAGATTCACCCAGACATTAGAGCAGTGGTTCTCAACCTTGGGGTCGAGACCCCATTTGGGTCGTGACACTGATAGGGGCTCTCCAGATGCCTTAACTCTTTTACTCCTAAGCCTCAAAATGGCCGCCTGGATGATTTTTCTTATTTTAGCCATAAAAATGGCAGAAAATGTCCTATGAGGAAGGGATTTTGCCCATTTTTCCAGAACACTTTGAACTTTCAATATCTGGCTATCATTTACAATTTACTGCATGTTAAAAGAGTGTTTTAACAGTTTAAGATGAAGAAAACACTAAAACGGAATATGATCTTTAGAGTTTTAGTGAGAAAAAAACACAAAATGTACATGAACAACAGATTTTTCAATTTAAATCATAAATTTGAACAGTATTAAATATATTTACAATAAATAATTTGTAGTGCTGTCTCTCAATGTGCAAATAAAGGCTAATAATTAAAATTATACAGGCCTTTTTCCCTCTTCTGTCCTCTCTGGCTGCAAACACTCTCCTTCTCACTCAGAGGTCTTTGTGGAACTGTCTTGTGTCTTTGTGGAACTGTACATCAACATGCCTATAAACGTTCTCATTTCTTCCGGCGTAATATCAGTCCAGAAGAATTGTTTTTCCTTTCTCCAGGTGTTTGGCTGAATTCTGATTTGTGTTTTCACACAGAAGTTTGAAAACAGAGGCATCCAAAAAGTTGGAGGTTTCATCTGGTGGTGGGTTTCCTATATTGAGTGAGGTTGGATACCAGGGGTTTTGGGTCAAACCTCAGTGGCTGTGAGACTCCATTGTCAGGCTCTGCCTTATTCTTCCACCTTGGATGATGTGATGAGCAGCTTTGCAGTCTCATAATATCCCCAAAACCTCCAGCATCCTCATGGCCTCTCCCTCTACTGCCCTGAGTGTGGTTTCTGCCTCTGCCTCTCTCTCTCTCTCTCTCTCTCTCCCCCAGGTCTCCCTCCTGCTCCTCATCACAAGACAAACTAAAAGTAGTGGAGAAAAATAATCAGCTGGTCACACACGACAAAGTGCAAACAAGGCATGGCACACTGCAAACATCCACATATACGAACACAACTTTCCACACGACACCAAAAAAGTTGCAAAGTAATGCGTGCGCCATATTACGGAGTTACACACGTACAAAGCACAAATACACATACGCTGTACAAACTTACTGACTTGGTACGTGTTCTAATGAAGCCACTACACATCATAAGCGTTGATTTACTCATACAACAATAATAAATAAACTAAAATCTAGACAGAGAGTGCTTCATTCATCCAGAAATCAACCTGGAAAATCAACTGGTCTAACGTTACCTCTCATCGCCAGAAGTTGCTCAGTCAGCTGCTCCTTCGGTCTCAAATCCATCTGTGAACCTCAGTGGAGGTATTATTACCCAGGAGAGCCGTGTTCCAGGCATTTTTTATGAAAAATTCGCTGCTTTCTTGACTTTTTTTCTCTCGCTCTGCCTCGTTTCTCCGCTCTGCTGTGTGTCTCTCTGCTGGCCTGTGTGTGAGGGAGAGGGGAGAGAAAGAGGCATACTCTCATGCTCCCCTCAACAGCTGGAGTGAAACTACCGTAATAAACCCACATCGACTGTAAAGTGTAACTTCTCAGCTTTCAGAAACCGTTGGAATTTTTTTGATAGCACTAACTATCGCAAAGTTATGGTAATCCAAAGACAGCCTGCGCAAATGTGTCGGCGCCGACATACTCGGAGTAAAAGGGTTAAAAAACTAAGAATATTTTTTAAATTACACTGCTGCTACTTTACACAAAATTTTACAAAATTTTAATCCCTTTTCATCATTTTAACTACAATTTTAGCACATTTTTGCCACTTAAAACCATTTGTGTCAATTTTAAACCCTTTCCACCACTTTTTTTCTGCCTGTTTTTGCCTCTTCTAAACCAATTCTTGCCACTTTCTGCCCATTTTAAACACAGTTATCCCATTTTTGCCAGTTTATATCAATTTTCCTCCCAGTCCACAGTCAAAGATTTTGCACTCTAAAGCCATTTCAGTCACTTTTTAAATATAAAATATGGTTTTCACAGCTTAACTTCACAATGGACGATGGTTTTGCTGACCTCCATGGGCTCCCAGTTTGGCTGGGTCCCAAAACGCTTTCCCCTTTATCCCTCCTAATGGGTGGCCTTGTCTGCAAATGACTACTCTTGCATGTTCATGGCTGTGTTCAACCACCTTCAGGTAAAGTGGGGTCCCTGCTCTCTGGCACCTTTATTTTGGGCGTCACTGGCTAAAAAAAAAGTTGAGAACCACTGCATTAGAGTATATGTATTACCTATATGTGACCTGTGTCAGGAACTTTTTATCTCTAATGACTCAGTGACTGTCTCTGACGCTGAAGTATGACACATATTTCTCTAATGTGCTGCCTCATGTGAGCAGGGAGAAGTTCTTATTAAGAGGAGAGCTTATATTGATCATGTTGATGAGGATAAGAGAGCATGTGTTTCATCTCATACCAGATGTACCTGATTTAGCATATGACCTATAGTTTCCCAACAACAGATATAAGGCTAGTGGAAATGCAGAGTGGCTAGTAACTTTGCAAAACCACTAGCCAAAGTGGCTGGTGAGCAAAAATGTTGATGTCAAGTCCTGATTGCAGTGACTTGCCGTTTTCTTTCACTGGGGCTGCAGCTTGTTGGATTTCAGTCATAGTTTGCTGCATCGGTGTGAATGTAAAGCATTTTGGAGATGCATTGGTGTGAGACCTCCTGGTCACCGTATGTCAGCATTACTTCACACATGCAGAGCTACCTTGGTCAGCCTGAACGGAGTGGGCCATGTCATCCACTCCTCAAACTGTTCGCTCCACTTTCCCTTAAAGTAAATGGCATTGACCAGCACCAGCCTGGTAAGGCTGTCCACCACACCCTGAGCCAGCAAGTCTTTGATTTTACCTGGAGGTAGATAAAACAGATGTGGAAAAAAATGAATAGATAAAAAATAAATAGAATAAGACCCTGTGTGCATAGCTTTTGTAGCACTAGCAGCCTTTCTTTTCAATTCAAAACCGATCTCATCCAACGTTCTGAGGGCTCAGCACCCTGAAAGAACTAAACCTTCAGGTGTAGCAAATTTGTATTTCATTTAATTTATTTGAACCATGTTGTGTGTAGCCTAAATACCATGATATAAGTTTCAGGCCAATTCGCTCTGCTCTCATGTGTATAAATGGCTGTGACTGTAGGTGTGATCCACCTTGTGTCTTGCCCTCCACCCAGTTGTTGATGTTGAGTCTTGCAGCCTCAAAACCAGTGATGAAGTCTACCATCTCCAGCTCTGCTTCATAGTGCTTCTTTGTGCTCTCTAAGAACTCCTGGAAGAATGACAAAACAACACAATAAAACACTGCTGATGCCAAAGGAGACAAGAACCACAGAGGTTCTGAGACAGAAGGAGACCTCCTGCTCTGCTCTGATCAGTGAAGACCTGAACGCAGCTGTGTGTTGATGCTTGCATCCACTTTTCCTGGGCGTATTATTATTGCTGGGGTGCAAGAGCCCTACTTATATTCAAATTCAAGTCTTGGTCATTCAAAGTCATTTTGGTTGTATGCCTCATTTTTTATTTACACCTATAATAAGTACATTGTGGAGCATGAGGCCCCCTGCTGTTGACTACCTTTGCCTAATGGTAAATTCTCCCATCATCCATCACTCCATGAGCCCTGATCCTCTCCAGATTATCAGACTCTACACAACCCACACCTAATAACAGATGTGATAAAAACACACCTCCTCAAACTGGCAGCTCTTCTCCCCATATAGCCTGTTGGCCACACTGAGGGCATACAGAGCGCCTGCCTTGTTCAGCTCCCTCAGCAGCTGGGTGAAGCCGGTATGGACTTCATCCTGACACTCCTTGGTTTCCAGACACTGCAGAGAAAGAGTAAGACCGTGTGAGAAACCAGATCTTTATCAACAGTTTACAAGACCGGAAAGCTTGATCGTTAGAAGTGCATTCAGGGTGTTTCAGGGGTCTGCATTAGTGTGTATTTGTGTGTTTCCTCCACCTCTGACATCTGTGCAGCCGTGTTGCCTCTAGCTCCCAGCATCACCATGGCCAGAGCTGAAGAGATGCTGAAAGGGGAGAAGAAGATATTTGCCGTGTTGTCATTTTCACTCAGCTTCTTAAACAGAGCCAGACAGAAGCTGGTGTTGGCTTTGGTCAGAGGGCTTGAAAATGCCATTGTGTCTGTGAAAAGGTAAATACAGAGCAATGAATAATCTTACTCTGCTAAAAAAATGAGGTTTGTGTTTTTTGTATAGTGTATTCAAGGCCTGGTATCTAGGTTTGAATAAATAAATGCAGCGTTCTGATTGGCTGTATAAAGCAGCTCTCCTATTAACTGTTTAAAGCAGAGCTGAAATGACCTGTATTGAAGCAGCAATCCCTTTGAATCTTAAAAGTCACTGCTCCTTTTGACTCAATGAATACAGTGCTCCTATTTGCTTTTTCAAAGCAACTTGTGACTCAGCGGGTAACTTCACTCATGGTGCAAATGTGTGCCACATCCAGAACAACAACAATCCACCAGAAACATGAGCAAAAGAATCCACACAGGTATCACTGTACAACAGAAAACATCCAAACACAACTAAACACATCTAAAACATGTGGAAACACTCTGCCCAAGGGCATGATTGCTCTGATGTGAGGAAGAAGTCTGGCCGTACCATGGAGAGTGCTGCTAGTGTGCTTTAGATTAGGACAAAGATCATAATCAGGATTATTTTGACTGGTATTGAGATCATGATTATGAAACCCAATCATCACAAGCATTTGTGGAACACTTTGAAAAACAAGCAATAGAGGAAAATGACTGAGTAGAAAAAATATAAATATTCAAAATGATGAACTAAGCATGTAAAACAGTCATCATTTATTTAAATGATTATTATAGAATTCAAACTCACACAGCCTCCTAAACAGATCCAGAGGGAAGGTGAAGACTTTGGAAAGAGGGTTTGAACATGCCATCACGTCTGTAAAAAGGAAAATACAGAGCAATAAATAATCTTACAAACTTTGAAAATAAGGTTTTTTATTTGTCAATAAAATGTTAAATGTGGATTTCTTCTCTCTTGCAACTGAGGTAGATATAACTACACAGCCTCCTCCTCCCTCACCCAAGTCCACCAGTGATTTTAGTGCTGCACTGAGTGCAGGGCTGTTGAATCCTGTCAAATGAGTTTATTGCATTTCTAATGACCTGGTAGCTTTGTCAGTGAATGTGTGCCATTGTTAGGAATTTGTCCATGATGCAGGTAAGGTAAGGTAACTTCATTCATTAACACAGGTAGATTTGGCTTACAGTGACAGCAAAACATGATCAAGTTACCATACTCCTCAAAACTAAAAAAATAAATTATTCAAATTCCCAAAATTTGAAAATATATTTCTCAAAATTCCACGGAAAGGACACAGATTTCACCACAAAATCCAAACACACTCCCTGATATTTCCATGAAAATTTTATAGGATTTTATAGGATATCACTTCAGAATTCCCAGTCAAATGAACAATATCCCCAAACTTCCATGAAAAAATTAACAATTTCAAATCAGTTTCCCCCACTAAAATCAAATCAGATTCCCCCAATTTACAAATTAAATTCCAAAATTTCCATGATAATGCCAAAAAAAAATCTAAATGTTATCAACAATCAAAAAAATTTCCCAACTTCATCAAAAAGTAAAATAATTTGCAACAAATTTCCCCAAACAAATTTTTCATGAAGCTCTACTAAGTATATCAACATATTCCCAAAATTTCCATGATAGTTCATAAATATTTCCAATGAAATTCCCCAAAATATTTAAACAAACTCCTTAAAATTTCCAGGGGAATTCTTAAAGATTTGATAGAATCCTGCTTCTCTGATTGAATTCCCAAAAATATAGTTTCCCCTAATTTCAATGAAATTCCCAAACCATTCCCCTCAAATTTCCAATCAGACTTCCAAAATCCCATGAAAATGCCAGAAATGTCCAAATTTCTCCAACAATCAAATCAACTTCCCACGCAAACACCAAAATATTTCAAAGCAAATTTTGTCCAAACTTTCAGTGAAACTCTTCTATGGATATAAACATATCCCCCCAAATTCCATGAAATTCCTGAAAATTTCCAAGCAGATTCCCAAAAACAGTCACACTCCCTAAAATGTAAAAGAAATCACCACAAGTTCCATGAAATTCCTAAAAAATTCCTAAAAAATGTCAAAACAAATTCCTCCATAAAATTTGCAGTCGAATTCCCAAAATTTGAAAATGTGAATTATGGAAAAATGACTCAGGATTCCTAAAACATCCAAACAAACTCCCTGAAATGTCCATCAAACGTCTTTAAAATTTTATGAGAAACCGATTCCAAATTCCCAGTCAAGTTCCCAAAACTGAACAATATCCCCAAACTTCCATGAAAACACAGAGCAATTACCAAATCAAATTCCCCCACTAAATTCTGATCAGATTTTACAAAATTACAAATACAATTCCCAAACTTCCATTAAAAAAATGCCTGAAAAATTCCACACAAATTTCCCTAACAATTAAAAGTAATTTCCCAATTTCCCTTGAAAATGCCAACAAACAAAGTTGAAGCAAATTTCCCCAAACGCTTTCAATAAAAATGTCCCAAAACTTCCACGACAGTTCATGAAAATTTCCAAGCAAATTCCCCAAAATATCCAAACACACTCTCTGAAATGTCCATGAAAGTTCCTCAAGATTTTAAAGGATACTTCCTCTTCAAAATAAAACATAAGATGCTGGGTCCCTGGATGACGTGTTTTTGAAGTCTTTACGTGTTGAGCTTCAATGTTCCAGGTTTCTGCTGATTTAAGGCTAGAGAATGACCTTAGCTGTGACGTCATGATCATCACAGGATGCTTTAACTGCTGTTGGAGAACTGAAGGTAAACGACATCAAACTGCTGTCAAACTTCTACCTTTAAAACATTCTCTATCCTGTTTCAACAGTTAGCCTTAGTGAAGATGACCGAAAATCGATGAGTTTATAAGATTGACTCACAAAGCGAAGAACAAATGTCCGGTTCAAAAACCCTGAAACTCACTGTTAGAGGTTTCTCCGTGGTTCAGGTGTGTTCAGAAGTTTTTGTAGGTCACTGAATTACCCACCTTTTATAATTCATCAGTTCAATTATTCACAAATAGACACACCCGTGAGTAAATCCAGCTAACATGACAACGAGGTTCATGGTGTTCATTGAACATTATCGCCACCTACTGTTAGAAGTGGGAATGGGTTCGCACGGGTTACACAGTAAAGTCTGTGTAGTCAAATTAACACTGCCAGAGTTAATGCTGACACTTCGACAGAATCTATATTTGACACCATGTAACACATTTTTAAAAAGTTGGTACCTTAACACTCATTGACATTACTGACTCAGGGGTTAAAAGTTGACCATTTTAACACTAAACAGTGTTTCTTCAGCTCAGCACTTAGAGATCTGCTCTCTTAGTGGAAATATTCAAGTGTTATCCTCATATTAACAGTGTAAGGTGTGAATAGTCATGTCATTAATCAGAAGAAAACAAAGAAACAGTGCTGAAGTAAAGAATTTATCACAACAATTTGAAGAACATACATTTTACATAATGTATGTATGTGTGTATGTGTGTATGTACAGTTCCCTCCGAAAATATTGGAACGGTAGGTCCAATTCCTTCATTTTTGCTGTAGGCTGAAAACATTTGGGTTTGACATCAAAGACGAATATGTGACGAGATCAACATCTCAGCTTTCATTTCCAGCCGTTTACATCAGGATCTGATACACAGCTTAGAAGATAGCAGTCTTTGTTTGATCCCAATCATTTTTCACGTGACTGACAGGTGTGTTTTGTTGCCCAGGTGTTGCCAATGTCATTGATGAATAAATAAATAGTGCTGAATGTCTACACTAAGTTTCAGATTTGGGTTTTGCCTCTAAAATTGGAACATTAATCAGAGCCATTGCACAAACATTGGCCATAGCCAGTTCAACCATTAGGAATGTGCTGAAGAAGAAAGAAACCACTGGTGTATTAGATGGGTAGACCAAGGAAAACAGCAGCAGTTGATGACAGAAACATTGTGAGAGCTGTAAAGAAAGACCCTAAAACAACTGTTAGTGACATCAGCAACAACCTCCAGAGGACAGGAGTGAAGGTATCACCATCTACTGTTGACAGACGACTTCATGAACAAAAGTACAGAGGCTACACCAGAAGCTGCTAACCACTCATTAGAAGGCCAGGCTGGAATTTACAACAAAGTACAGAGACGAGCCTCAAACATCCTGGGACAGAGTTTTCTGAACTGATGAGACAAAGATGAACCTTTACCAAAGTGATGGAAAGAGGAAAGTTTGTAGAAACAAAGGATCTGTTCATGATCCCAAACACAGAACTGCAAACAAAGGATTTCAACTAAATATTAAGTCTTATTCATTTCAATCTATTTTGAGTCTGTTCCAATACTTTTGCTCACCTAATAATTTGGTGTTCTGTTACAAATAAAGCTATCTTCTAAGTCATGTATCAGATCCTGATATAAACACCTGGAAATGAAAGCTGAGATGTTGATCTCTAGTCTCATATTCATCTTTTGATGTCAAACCCAAATGTTTTCAGTCTACAGCAAAATTAAAGGAATTGGGCCCACTGTTCCAATACTTTTGTAGGGGACTGTATGTATGTGTGCGTGCACAAACACTGAACAGTATACTAAAACAAACCTGATCTGTTTTATCCAATTATGCTGAATTGATCCTGAGAAAATATCATTTTTCTGAACAACACAACATTTGCAAACCACTCAGCCCTTAAGTTGAAGCATAAAGGGCTAAAACTGTATTACAGACTCAAAGTTGATCTTCAGAGAAGACAAGGTGCAAAATCTAGAAATGCAATAATGTTCACGAAGGCACAAATGATGCAGATGTGAAGAAATCCATCAGTTTTAACTCAATCATTGTGAGGCAATGGGGAGCAGTGTCGCCCAGCAAAGAGGATGCTCTTGGATGGGTTATGTCTTATGAAGAAGACGAAGGGGTGGTCAGCAATGAAGCAGAGTGGCTTAGGAAAGCCCACACAGTCAGTCAAATCTCCTAAAGAGCTGGCTGCAGCTGCCTCTGTCCCCCGTCTCGTTCACCTCCACAAACGCCTTGTGGACGACCTTGGACAGGACCAGCTCCTCGGCAGGGGACATACCTGTCACAGATGAGGAAGACTCCATTCATTTTTAATGCATAATACATCAGTAAATTTTGTTTTGCTCTAATAAAAAAAGTTTTATGTTATACCAGAGAAGTCACACATCCCCGTGTCGAAGGCGTCCACCATCCCCATGCTCATCAGGGCGCTCATCAGGTCGTACGTCTCCTCCATCTTGAACCGAGGTAGCTTAACCATCACCTCCACTTCTTGCATCATGTTGGTCCACCTCTCAAAGTTCTCATAGGTCAGCTGCGTCTCCAGCTGAATATGTGAACAAAGCCTTTGTTAGATCATCTACAGTCTCGCCTTTTTATTTGAATGGATGTTTAGGTCCTACCTTCTCCAGACCTGTTGTCTCATCCTCTATTTCATTGGGCAGAAAGATGAGCATGCTGAGCTCCTTTCCTTTGTAAGGCATCTCCAGGATCTGTTTAACAGAGTTTCAAAGACTGTTGCAGATCTAAAATCACACCACTGTGGCAAATACTTGATTCTGATCAGCAAGAACTAATTTCATCTGCTAAAATGCAGACCATCAAACATTAGTTGACAACCCTTCCATGAGCAAGACAAGATCAAGGAAAGCAACTAATAAATCTTTGGGTGTAAGACTCTACAAAAAGGAAATTGAACATATAGCGTTAGTTCAGGCAGACCACAGAGTTGAGCACTGTCTTATATTTGAGATCAGCTCAGATTCACGAAAGCCCTCATCAGCTGATAATATTTGTACACACTTTTCAGCTCCAAACTTTAGTAACTGCTAGCCAGGATGTTAGCAGTGGTGCTACTGATCCAACAAACATGCATTTATATCATCAGTAAATCACAACTGGGGAGGGCCCATTTTCTGGGTTTGTCAGGGGCCCAGCCAAATCTGTGGACGGGCCTGATCACAGAGTCTGGAGGAATATCTGCAGTCACTTTAAGTCATGTTGAACTATTGCTATGGTCATTGACCTGTAGATTCTTGGTTATCTTTTAAGCAGAAGAGATAAACCACATTTAAATCAATGACAGGTTTACCTGGAAGTTGGCTTCAGGGATGTTGGCCAAAGGAAACTCAGATTCAAGGCTCATCATCTTCACTGTCTTAGTTTTATTCTTCCACAACAAACAGAACATACAGAAATAGGAGACACATTGTGTTGATGCAGCATTGTCTCATATCTACTTACATTAGGTTATGTGGGTCTGTGCCCAGGAGGTCTCACACGAAAGCATATCCAAAATGATTTACATAAACAAAATACACAAATGCAAACAGCTTCGACTGAAATCCAAGTAGCTGCAACACAAACGCAAACAAGTAAAAATTCTGCAGCACACTGAAACACGACTATGAGCTGCTGAAGAAAAAAAAAAACACGTGTCACTGACTGCGGAATTCAAAAAGCACTTAATCCAATCAGACACAGTTAAAGGCATAACAAATTCATAATAGCCAGCTTAAAGTCTCTGTAAAGTGAAATCCAAAATTTGGGTCTAAACACACAAGATATGTTGGAATAAGCAGAGGTGGAAAAAGTGCCAGACTATTACACTAGTAAAAGTACAGCTACTCTGATTAAAATCTAATTGAGTAGAAGTAAAACTACTTTATTAAACTACTCAAGAGAAAGTCTTTCAAAATGTACTCAAAGCACCTAAAACTGAGTAGGGCTTTAATAGTGGAATATGACCTGTCCTTAATGTGCAATAACAACAAGAAGCAGCACTGAAGGGCCCTCACACCCCAGCACATGTCCAGAGGGTTTTCTGTAGGTCTGGTGATGATCCACATGCAGATCAAGAGTCATAAGCTTAGGCTGAAAGATATGTGAGTGCAGAATGTTTAAAGGCGTTTTAAAGAACAAAATCAAAATTCAGAGGAGGAAATAATCAATTAGCAGAAGAGGGAGCTGTGACAAAGTGATAAAATTGATGCATAAAAGTATTCAGAGTCAGAGTGTGATCATCTCTGTTAAGTTTGTTGATCACTGACATAAGCACTGTAGCGTTATATAGAATCAAAATAGTTGGCACACTTCAAAAAATATGGACAAAATGTTTTCCAACTTTGGGCCCTGATCATAGCTTCACCCGATGGTGAAAACTCACAGTCAGCACAACTTTCGATCTACATCTTGTCAAGAAAAAGCACAAAAAAAATTGAGACATTCTGAAAACATCTGTGCCAACAATTTTGTCCAGCTCACTTTTGAGTATTGTGTAAAAATTATGTAAATTTGGGGTTTTTTCTCCTGCTTTTGTTGTCTTGTTCCAATGCACATAATTAAAATAAACATGTGTATACCAAAAACATTTGTAATCACAACAATTTCTGGGAGAAATTGTGTATTTTCTGGAAAAATTCCAGGGGTGCCAATATTTTCATCCATAACTGTATGTGTGACTGAATTTTAGACCATTGAAAAGTTTTTCACCTCTTTCCTGGCTGGGTTTAAATTAGGCAGGGCAAATATAGGGACCCACCATGTCACTGGTCACTATGGGGAATGACCCTGCCCCCCAACACTATAATGATGTAGAATCAAAGAGCAGTTCATCTCAGCACAGTCTGCCAAAATTCCCAGATCTATCAGTCACAGTGGCCTACTGGTAATTAAAACTATCATAAACAGGGGAATTTGAACCAGAAGATGGACTTGGTCTCTGCTCTGGCACAGATCCTCTGATCAGAGTTCACAGTAAGTTCAAGGGTCAGGCAAAGTAAGGCTTTAGTAGAGTATCTGATCATTGACACGGTCTTTTCCTGCCAAGTCTGTCACAAAAAAAGCCTCCAATCCTAATCAACATTGAACAGTTTAATTTTGAAGAGCAACATCAGGAGAAAAACTGATATCAGCAGGTCAGACCAGGAAGAATCAGATTCACCCAGACATTAGAGTATACGTGTTACCTATATGTGACATATAACAGGAATATTTTTTCTCTAATGACTCAGTGACTGTCTCTGACACTGAAGTATGACACGAATTTCTCTAATGTGCTGCCTCATGTGAGCAGGGAGAAGTTCTTATTAAGAGGAGAGCTTATATTGATCATGTTGATGAGGATAAGAGAACATGTGTTTCATCTCACACCAGATGTACCTGATTTAGCACATGACCCATGGTTTCCCAACAACAGATATAAGGCTAGTGGAAATGCAGAGTGGCTAGTAACTTTGCAAAACCACTAGCCAAAGTGGCCGGTGAGCAAAAATGTTGATGTCAAGTCCTGATTGCAGTGACTTGCCGTTTTCTTTCACTGGGGCTGCAGCTTGTTGGATTTCAGTCATAGTTTGCTGCATCGGTGTGAATGTAAAGCATTTTGGAGATGCACTGGTGTGAGACCTCCTGGTCACCGTATGTCAGCATTACTTCACACATGTATAGCTACCTTGGTCAGCCTGAACGGAGTGGGCCATGTCATCCACTCCTCAAACTGTTCGCTCCACTTTCCCTTAAAGTAAATGGCATTGACCAGCACCAGCCTGGTAAGGCTGTCCACCACACCCTGAGCCAGCAAGTCTTTGATTTTACCTGGAGGTAGATAAAACACATGAAAAAATCTAATAAATACACAAAATGAATAGAATAAGGCCCTGCGACCATAGCTGGCTTTTTTAGTGTTAGCAGCCCTCATTTGCAATTCAGACCAATCTAGTGCAGCGTTCTGAGTGCTCAGTGCCCTGGGCAGAACAAAAACTCTCAGAATCAGCTGTTTTTAGGAGGTCAGGTATGAGAGCATATGGAGGTTTGGCACTTTGCCGTGCAAACCTTTGTCCTGTACTGCTCTGGTCTCTGACCGCTCTGACTGCCCACTCCCACAGCACATAGATGAAGGTGCAGCTGCTCCAGGATGATTTAACTCCTGGTTATGGTGTGAAAACTAAAGCAAAAGGTGCAACACATTTGGATTAAGTTAAAAAAGCAGTACATATAAATGATTTTTTTTATGTCACTAGTTTTGAACCAGTACACCTAAGAAGCTTTCTAAGAGGAGCTGAATTAAACATTTATACAGTAATTCAGAGAAGATTCCAAAACATTGTGATTTATGTTGTGCATAGCCTAAATATTGCCATATAAGTTTCAGGCCAAATCCCTCTGCTCTCATGTGTATAAATGGCTGTGACTGTAGGTGTGATCCACCTTGTGTCTTGCCCTCCACCCAGTTGTTGATGTTAACTCTTGCAGCCTCAAAACCAGTGATGAAGTCTACCGTCTCCAGCTCTGCTTCATAGTGCTTCTTTGTGATCTCTAAGAACTCCTGGAAGAATGAAAAAACAACACAATAAAACACTGCTGATGCCAAAGGAGACAAGAACCACAGAGGTTCTGAGACAGAAGGAGACCTCCTGCTCTGCTCTGATCAGTGAAGACCTGAATGCAGCGGTGTGTTGATGCTTACATACACTTTTCCTAGGCATATTATTATTGCTAAGGTGCAAGAGCCCTACTTATATTCAAATTCAAGTCTTGGTCATTCAAAGTCATTTTGGTTGTATGAGTCATGGTTTTTGCACACCTATAATAAGTACATTGTGGAGCATGAGGCCCCCTGCTGTTGACTACCTTTGCCTAATGGTAAATTCTCCCATCATCCATCACTCCATGAGCCCTGATCCTCTCCAGATTATTAGACTGTACACAACCCACACCTAACTACAGATGTGATAAAAACACACCTCCTCAAACTGGCAGCTCTTCTCCCCATACAGCCTGTTGGCCACACTGAGGCCATACGGAGCGCCTGCCTTGTTCAGCTCCCTCAGCAGCTGGGTGAAGCCGGTATGGACTTCATCCTGACACTCCTTGGTTTCCAGACACTGCAGAGAAAGAGTAAGACCGTGTGAGAAACCAGATCTTTATCAACAGTTTACAAGACCGGAAAGCTTGATCGTTAGAAGTGCATTCAGGGTGTTTCAGGGGTCTGCATTAGCGTGTATTTGTGTGTTTCCTCCACCTCTGACATCTGTGTAGCCGTGTTGCCTCTAGCTCCCAGCATCACCATGGCCAGAGCTGAAGAGATGCTGAACGGGGAGAAGAAGATATTTGCCGTGTTGTCATTTTCACTCAGCTTCTTAAACAGAGCCAGAGTGAAGCTGGTGTTGGCTTTGGTCAGAGGGCTTGAAAATTCCGTTCTGTCTGTGAAAAGGTAAATACAGAGCAATGAATAATCTTACTCTGCTAAAAAAATTAGGTTTGTGTTTTTTGTATAGTGTATCCAAGGCCTGGTATCTAGGTTTGAATAAATAAATGCAGTGTTCTGATTGGCTGAATGAATGCAGCTCTCTTATTAACTGTTTAAAGCAGAGCTGAAATGACCTGTATTGAAGCAGCAATCCCTCTGAATCTTAAAAGTCACTGCTCCTTTTGAATCAATGAATACAGTGTTCCTATATGCTTTTTCAAAGCAGCTTGTGACTCCGTGGGTAACTTTACTCATGGTGCAAATGTGTGCCACATCCAAAACAACAACAATCCACCAGAAACATGAGCAAAAGAATCCACACAGGTATCACTGTACAACAGAAAACATCCAAACACAACTAAACACATCTAAAACATGTGGAAACACTCTGCCCAAGGGCATGATTGCTCTGATGTGAGGAGGAAGTCTGGATGTACCATGGAGAGTGCTGCTAGTGTGCTTTAGATCAGGACAAAGATCAGAATCAGGATTATTTTGACTGGTATTGAGATCATGATTATGAAACCCAATCATCACATGCATTTATGGAATACTTCAAAAAACAAGCAATAAAGGAAAATGACTGAGTAGAAAAAATATAAATATTCAAAATGATGAACTAAGCATGTAAAACAGTCATCATTTATTTAAATGATTATTATAGAATTCAAACTCACACAGGCTCCTAAACACATCCAGAGGAAAGGTGAAGATTTTGGAAAGAGGGTTTGAACATGCCATCACGTCTGTAAAAAGGAAAGTACAGAGCAATAAATAATCTTACAAACTTTGAAAAAAAGGCTTTTAATTTCTAATTTGTCAAGAAAAAAAAGAAATGCTGAATGCAGATTTTTCCTCACTTGCAACTGAGGCAGATATAACTACACAGCCTCCTCCTCCCTCATCCAAGTCCACCAGTGATTTTAGTGCTGCACTGAGCCCAGGGCTGTTGAATTTTGTCAGATGGGTTCATTGCATTTCTATTGACCTGGTAGCTTTGTCAGTGAATGTGTGCCATTTTTAGGAATTTTGTCCATGATGCAGGTAAGGTAAGGTAACTTCATTCATTAACATGTTAGTTAGTTAGTTAGTTTATTTCTCCCCATAGGGAAATTGGGATGTGGCAGGAATCACAACATTTGGCAACAGCATACAGTGTCAACACTGATACAGTGTTGAAAAGTAGATTTTGCTTACAGTGACTGCACAAAACATGATCAAGTTATCACACTACTCACAACTAAAAAAAGGGATTCAAATTCCCAAAATTTGAAAATATATTCTCTAAAATTCCATGGAGAGGACACAGATTATAAGATTTTATAGGATATCACTTCAGAATTTCCAGTCAAATAAACAATATCCCCAAACTTCCATGAAAACACCTAACAATTTCAAATCAAATTTCCCCACTAAATCAAATCAGATTCCCCCAAATTACAAATACAATTCCAAAATTTCCATGACAATGCCACAAAAAATTTCAAAATGTTATCAACAATCAAAATAAATTTCCTGACTTCACCAGAAAGTAAAATAATTTACAACAAATTTCCCCAAACATTTTTTTTTCATGAAGCTCTACTAAGTATATCAACATATTCCCAAAATTTCCATGATAGTTCACAAATATTTCCAATGAAATTTCCCAAAATATTTAAACAAACTCCTTAAAATTTCCAGGGGAATTCTTAAAGATTTGATAGAAACCTGCTTCTCTGATTGAATTCCCAAAAATATAGTTTCCCCTAATTTCAATGAAATTCCCAAACCATTCCCCTCAAATTTCCAATCAGACTTCCAAAATCCCATGAAAATGCCAGAAATGTCCAAATTCCTCCAACAATCAAATCGACTTCCCATGCAAACACCAAAACATTTCAAAGCAAATTTTGTCCAAACTTTCAGTGAAACTCTTCCAAGGATATTAACATATCCCCAAAAATTCCATGAAAGTTCCTGAAAATTTCCAAGCAGATTCCCAAAAACAGTCATACTCCCTAAAATTTTAAAGAGATCACCATACATTTCTATGAAAATCCTTAACACATTTTTAAATATTTCCAGCAAAAGAACCCAAAATGAAAAAAAAAATCAAAATAAAAATGTTCCCCAAATAATTCAGTGGCACTTTATCATTCAGCCTCAACAGTCTAAAGAAAGGTACCTAAAAGTTCCATGAAAATTCCTAAAAAAATGTCAAGACAAATTCCCCCATAAAATTTGTAGTCAAATTCCCAAAATTTGAAAATATGAAACACAGACACAGATTTCCTAAAACATCCAAACAAACTCCCTTAAATGTCCATAAAACATCTCTAAGATTTTATGGGATACCGGTTTCAAATTCCCAGTCAATTTCCCAAAACTGAACAATATCCCCAAACTTCCATGAAAACACAATTACCAAATCAAATTCCCCCACTAAATTCTAATCAGATTTCCCAAAATTACAAATACAATTCTCAAACTTCTATGAAAATGCCTGAAAATTCCACACAAATTTACCCAACAGTTAAAAGTAATTTCCCAAATTCCCTCGAAAATACAAAAAAATCGAAGCAATTTTCTCCAAACACTTTCAATAAAAATGTCCCAAAACTTCCACGACAGTTCAGGAAAATTTCCAACCAAATTCCCTAAAATATCCAAACAAACTCCCTGATATGTCCATGAAAATTCTTCAAGATTTTATTGGATACTTCTTCAAAATGTAATATAAGATGCTGGGTCCCTAGATGACGTGTTTTTGAAGCCTTTACGTGTTGAACGTCAACGTTCCAGGTTTCTGCTGATTTCAGGCTATAGAATGACCTTAGCTGTGACGTCATGATCATCACAGGATGCTTTAACTGCTGTTGGAGAACTGAAGGTAAACGACATCAAACTGCTGACAAACTTTTACCTTTAAAACATTCTCTATCCTGTTTCAACAGTTCGCTTTAGTTAAGAATAAATGTCCGGTTAAAAAAAACCTGAAACCTACTGTTAGAGGTTTCTCCGTGGTTGTTCAGAAGTATTTGTAGGTCACTGAATTACCTTTAATGGTTCATCAGTTTAATTATTTACAAATAGTGATCAAATCCAGCCAACATGACAACGAGGAAGTAATTTTTCTTTATACCAGTTTAAAAAAAACAGGTTCATAGAACATTATCGCCACCTACTGTTAGAAGTATAAACCAGTTCTCACTTCTAAAGACAATGTTCAATGAGCCACTTTTTCGAACGAGCATAAAGTAACTCACTTCCTCGTTGACATTTGGCTGGGCTTACTGGGCTTACAGATGTGTCGCAATGGTTAAACTGATGAACCATTAAAGGTAAGTAATTCAGTGACCTACAAATACTTCTGAACACACCTGAACCACGGAGAAACCTCTAACAGTAAGTTTCAGGGGTTTTGAACCGTACATTTATTCTTTGTGATTCTGTGAATAACTCTTATAAACTCATGGATTTTCAATCATCTTCACCAAGGCTAACTGTTGAAGCAAACTGTTAATATGCTTGGTAGAGCTTCATTAAATTTTGTTCGGGGAAATTTGTTTTAAATTAGTTAACATTTTTATGTGAAGTTAGAAAATTTATTTTGCTTGTTGATAACATTTTGATTTTTTTGGCATTGCCATGGAAATTTTGGAATTGTAATTTGCGGCAATCTGATTTGATTTTAGTGGGAGAATTTGATATGAAATTGTTAGGCGTTTTAATGGAAGTTTGGGGATATTGTTCATTTGACTGGGAATTCTGAAGTGATATCTTATTAAATCTTATAGAATTTTCATGGAAATATCAGGGAATGTGTTTGGATGTTTTGAAGAAATTCATGGCTGATTCAGAGCAAAGAGGGGCTCATGCAGATAAAGGCATAATGAGGAAGGTACCTGGTAGCTTTGGCAGTGAATGTGTGCTGTTGTTTTGAATTTCTCCATGATGCAGGTAAGGTAAGGTAACTTTATTCATTAACACAGGTAGATTTGGCATTACACTGCGTTCCACATTATTATGCAAATGATATTTTTCTCTTATTTTCCTAAATATTAATGCAAATTACAGAAAATGTTTCATGTCATTAGCCGTTAGAGCATAATTCAAATGTTTTTGAACAAACTTCATAATGATAACCATTATTCTTTTAAAAATAAAAACCTCAAAATGCACTGTTCCACATTATTATGCACAACAGAGTTTTAAAAGATTTTATTGGTTGAAAAGAACTGAAAATTGTAATCTGTTGAATTTGCAGCATTAGGAGGTCATATTTACTGAAATCAAAGCTATTTCAATCAAAAACATCTTAACAGGCCAAGTTCCATGTTAACATAGGAGCCCTTCTTTGATATCACCTTCATTATTCTTGCATCCATTGAACTTGTGAGTTATATCTGCCTCAGTTGCAAGCGAGGAAAAATCTACATTCAACATTTTATTGAGAAATTAGAAATAAAAGACTTGTTTTTAAAGTTTGTAAGATTATTTATTGCTCTGTACTTTCCTTTTTACAGACGTGATGGCATGTTCAAAGCCTCTTTCCAAAGTCTTCACCTTCCCTCTGGATTTGTTTAGGAGGCTGTGTGAGTTTGAATTCTATAATAATCATTTACATAAATGATGACTGTGTTGCATGCTTAGTTCATCATTTTGAATATTTATATTTATATTTTTCTTCATTTCATTCTTCATCGTTTTCCTTTATTGCTTGTTTTTTGAAGTGTTCCATAAATGCTTGTGATGATTGGGTTTCATAATCATGATCTCAATACCAGTCAAAATAATCCTGATTCTGATCTTTGTCCTGATCTAAAGCACACTAGCAGCACTCTCCATGGTACAGCCAGACTTCTTCCTCACATCAGAGCAATCATGCCCTTGGGCAGAGTGTTTCCACATGTTTTAGATGTGTTTAGTTGTGTTTGGATGTTTTCTGTTGTACAGTGATACCTGTGTGGATTCTTTTGCTCATGTTTCTGGTGGATTGTTGTTGTTCTGGATGTGGCACACATTTGCACCATGAGTAAAGTTACCCACGGAGTCACAAGCTGCTTTGAAAAAGCAAATAGGAACACTGTATTCATTGAGTCAAAAGGAGCAGTGACTTTTAAGATTCAGAGGGATTGCTGCTTCAATACAGGTCATTTCAGCTCTGCTTTAAACAGTTAATAAGAGAGCTGCATTCATTCAGCCAATCAGAACACTGCATTTATTTATTCAAACCTAGATACCAGGCTTTGGATACACTATACAAAAACACAAACCTCATTTTTTTTTAGCAGAGTAAGATTATTCATTGCTCTTTATTTACCTTTTCACAGACAGAACGGAATTTTCAAGCCCTCTGACCAAAGCCAACACCAGCTTCTGTCTGGCTCTGTTTAAGAAGCTGAGTGAAAATGACAACACGGCAAATATCTTCTTCTCCCCGTTCAGCATCTCTTCAGCTCTGGCCATGGTGATGCTGGGAGCTAGAGGCAACACGGCTGCACAGATGTCAGAGGTGGAGGAAACACACAAATACACACTAATGCAGACCCCTGAAACACCCTGAATGCACTTCTAACGATCAAGCTTTCCGGTCTTGTAAACTGTTGATAAAGCTCTGGTTTCTCACACGGTCTTACTCTTTCTCTGCAGTGTCTGGAAACCAAGGAGTGTCAGGATGAAGTCCACACCGGCTTCACCCAGCTGCTGAGGGGGCTGAACAAGGCAGATGCTCCGTATGCTCTCATCGTCGCCAACAGGCTGTATGGGGAGAAGAGCTGCCAGTTTGAGGAGGTGTGTTTTTATCACATCTGTAGTTAGGTGTGGGTTGTGTAGAGTCTGATAATCTGGAGAGGATCAGGGCTCATGGAGTGATGGATGATGGGCGAATTTACCATTAGGCAATGGTAGTCAACAGCAGGGGGCCTCATGCTCCAAAATGCAGTTATTATAGGTGTACATAAAAAATGAGACATACAACCAAAATGACTTTGAATGACCAAGATTTGAATATGAATGTAAATAGGGCTTTTGGACCCCAGCAATAATAATATGCCTAGGAAAAGCATATGTAAGCATCAACACACTGCTGCATTCAGGTCTTCACTGATCAGAGCAGAGCAGGAGGTCTTCTTCTGTCTCAGAACCTCCGTGGTTCTTTTCTTAACTTCAGCCTCTAAACGTGTTCCTTTGAGCACAGATTTGATCTCAGGGAAACAAAAAGGCACATGGTGCTAGATCAGGTGAACAGGGAGAGTGATCAAGTACTGTGATACTAGAAGAAGAAGAAACGCCACAAGGGGGGGCAGCAGGACAGGAAACATCCAAATAAAGCAGTGACTGTGTATACAGTATGTTCCTGTCTTTGACAGCTGTGAAGTCATATAATAAAGCTAAATAAGGACATTTTCTGTCTTTAATTGGCATCAGCAGTGTTTTATTGTGTTGTTTTGTCATTCTTCCAGGAGTTCTTAGAGAGCACAAAGAAGCACTATGAAGCAGAGCTGGAGACGGTAGACTTCATCACTGGTTTTGAGGCTGCAAGACTCAACATTAACAACTGGATGGCAAGCAAGACACAAGGTGGATCACACCTACAGTCACAGCCATTTATACAAATGAGAGCTGAGCGATTTGGCCTGAAACTTATATGGCAATATTTAGGTTATGCACAACATGGTTCAAATAAAATCAATGAAATACAAATTTGCTGCACCTGTCACTTTAGTTTGCTGAGGGTGCTGAGCCCTCAGAATGTTGGACTAGATTGATTTGAATTGAAAATAAGGGCTGCCAGTGTTAGAAAAGCTATGCACACAGGGTCTTATTCTATTTATTTTTTATTTAGTCCATTTTTTCCCACATGTGTTTTATCTATTTTCAGGTAAAATCAAAGACTTGCTGGCTCAGGGTGTGGTGGACAGCCTTACCAGGCTGGTGCTGGTCAATGCTATTTACTTTAAGGGAAAGTGGAACAAACAGTTTGAGGTGTGGAAGTCATGGCCCGCTCCGTTGAAGCTGACCAAGGTTGCTCAGCTGGTGTGAAGTAATGCTGACATACGGTGAACAGGAGCTCTCACATGAATGCATCTCCAAAATGCTTTACATTCACACCAATGCAGAAAACTATGACTGAAATCCAACAAGCCGCAACACCAGTGACAGAAAACGGCATGTTGCTGCAATCAGGACTTGACATCAACATTTTTGCTCACCAGCCACTTTGGCTAGTGGTTTTGCAAAGTTACTAGCCACTCTGCATTTCCACTAGCCTTAATTTTGTTGTTGGGAAACTATGGGTCATATGTTTAATCAGGTACATCTGGTGTGAGATGAAACACATGCTCTCTTATCCTCATCAACATGATCAATATAAGCTCTCCTCTTAATAAGAACTTCTCCCTGCTCACATGAGGCAGCACATTAGAGAAATTCGTGTCATACTTCAGTGTCAGAGACAGTCACTGAGTCATTAGAGATAAAATGTTCCTGTTATAGGTCACATATAGGTAACACATATACTCTAATGTCTGGGTGAATCTGATTCTTCCTGGTCTGACCTGTTTTTCTCCTGATATTACTCTTCAAAATAAAAGTGTTCAATGATGTTTAGTATTGTAGGCTTTTATTGTGACAGAGTTGTCAGGTATAGACTGTGTCTATGTATGGTATCGCTACTAAAGTCTTACTTTGCCTGACCTTTGACCTTACTGTGAACTCTGATTGAATAACTGCAACAACAATCTCTGTCGGCCGTGACCACGCCAAAACAAAGAGAAGCTAACAGCTAGTTCCTGCGCTCTCAGACCTAGCTGAAAAACTTTTCAATGGTTTAAATCTGAAAATTCAGTCACACATAGATGTCAGTGTTTTCACATGTTTACCACAAACTTACTCCAACAGATCTAGTGTGTTTGGATGCAAATACATGTGAGACCTCCAGGCCCCCGTACCCACATAACCCTAATATAGTCATGGACGAAAGTTTCAGCACCCCTGGAATTTTCCCAGAAAATACAACATTTCTCCCAGAAATTGATGCAATTACAAATATGTATACCATTAATGTGTATTAATGGTATACATGTTTATTTCCTTATGTGCATTGGAATAACACAAAAAGCAGAAGAACAACAAAATTGACATAATTTTACACAAAACTAAAGAAATTGGCTGGACAAAATTGTTGGCACCCTCAGCTTAATATTTGGTTGCACACCCTTGGGAAAAAAAAACTGAAACCAATGGTTTCCATCAACAAGCTTCTTACACCTCTCAACTGGAATTTTGGACCAGTCTTCTTTTACTATCTGCTCCAGGTCTATCAGATTTGAAGGGTGCCTTCTTGCAACAGCAATTTTGAGATCCCCTATAGGTGTTCAATGGGGTTTAGATCTGGACTCATTGCTGGCCACTTCAGAACTCTTCAGCTTTGTCTCCAACCATTTCTTGGTGCTTTTGAGATATGTTTGGGGTCATTGTCCTGCTGGAACACCCATGACCTCTGACACAGACTCAACTTTCTGACACTAGGCCCTACACTGTGGCCCAAAATCTTTTGATAGTCTCCAGATTTCATGATTCCTTGCACACAGTCAAGGCACCCAGTGCCAGAGGCAGCAAAACAACCCCATAACATCTTTGAAGCTCCACCATGTTTGACTGTAGGTACTGTGTTCTTTTCTTTGTAGGCCTCATTCCGTTTTCTGTAAACAGTAGAATGACGTGATTTTCCAAAAGCTCTACCTTAGTCTCATCTGTCCACAAAATGTTCTCCCAGAAGGATTGAGGTTTACTCAGGTACATTTTTGCAAACTCCAGTCTGGCTTTTTTATGTCTCTTTGTCAGCCGTGGGGTTCTCCTCGGTCTCCTGCCATAGTGCTTCATCTCATTCAGATGACCACGTATGGTCCCAGCTGACACTTTTGCACCCTGAGTCTGCAAGACAGCCTGAATTTGTGTGGAAGTTGACTGAGGATGTTTATCCACCATTCCAACTATCCTGCGTTGCATTCTTTTGTCCATTTTTCTCTTCCATCCACGTCCAGGGAGATTATCCACAGTTCCATGGGTTATAAACTTCTTGATTATATTACGTACAGTGGACAAAGGAATTTCAAGATCTCTGGAGATGGTCTTGTAACCTTGAGATTGTTCATATTTTTCTACAATTTTGCTTCTTAAGTCCTCAGACAATTCTGGGCTCTTCTTTCTCTTCTCCATGCTTGGTGTGACACACACAGGCACACAACACAAAGGTTGAGTCAACTTCGAGATATTCTAACTGGCTTCAGGTGTGATTTCTAGATTGCCAGCACCTGTTACTGCCACAGGTGAGTTTGAATGAGAATGACATGATTGAAAAAAATGATTTACCCACAGTTTTAAAAGGGCGCCAATAATTTTGTCAGGCCCATTTTTGAGTTTTGTGTAAAATTATGTCAATCAGGGCTTTTTTCTTCTGCTTTTTGTGTTGTTCCAATGCACATAAATGAAATAAACGTGAACACCAAAAACATGGTGTATAATGTATGTAAAAATTCCAGGGGTGCTGATACTTTCCTTAATGACTGTATAAGTAGATACAAGACAAAGCTGCAACAAAACAACATGTCTCCTATTTCTGTATGTTCTGTTTGTTGTTTTAGAGTGAAACTAAGACAGTGAGGATGATGTTTCAGAAATCTGAGTTTCCTTTGGCCGACATCCCTGAAGCCAACTTCCAGGTAATCCAACTATCAGATAGATAATCAGTTATAAACAAATAAACAAAACATAAATCTGAAACCTGTCATTGATTTAAATGTGGTTTATCGCTTCTGCTTAAAAGATAACCAAGAATCTACAGGCCAATGACCATAGCAATAGTTCAACATGACTTAAAGTGATCACAGTTATTCCTCCAGACTCTGTGATCAGGCCCGTCCACAGATTTGGCCAGGCCCCCGACAAACCCAGAAAACGGGCCCTCCCCAGTTGTGATTTACTGATGATATCAATGCATGTTTGTTGGATCAGTAGCACTGCTGCTAACATCCTGGCTAGCAGTTACTTAAGTTTGGAGCTGAAAAGTGTGTAAATATATTATCAGCTGACAAGGGCTTTCATGAATCTCAGCTGATCTCAAATATAAGGCATCTCTCAACTCTGTGGTCTGCCTGAACTAACGCTATATGCTCGATTTCCTTTTTTGTAGAGTTTTACAACCAAAGATTTAATTTCTGCTTTCCTTTGTCTTGTCTTGCTCATGGAATGGATGTAAACAAACATTTTTTGGTCATTGTTTTAGCCAATGAAATTAGTTCTAAGTCATGGCTGATCAAGTATTTGCCACAGTGGTGTGATAGATCTGCAACAGTCTTTGAAACTCTGTGAAACAGATCCTGGAGATGCCTTACAAAGGAAAGGAGCTCAGCATGCTCATCTTTCTGCCCAATGAAATAGAGGACGAGACAACGGGTCTGGAGAAGGTAGAACCTAAACATCCATTCAAATAAAAAGGCGAGACTGAAGATGATCTAACAAAGGCTTTGTTCACATATTCAGCTGGAGACGCAGCTGACCTATGAGAACTTTGAGAAGTGGACCAACATGATGCAAGAAGTGGAGGTGATGGTTAAGCTACCTCGGTTCAAGATGGAGGAGACGTACGACCTGATGAGCGTCCTAATGAGCATGGGGATGATGGACGCCTTTGAAATGGGGATGTGTGACTTCTCTGGTATAACATAAATCTTTTTTATTAGAGCAAAACAAAATTTACTGATGTATTATGCATTAAAAATGAATGAAGTCCTCCTCATCTGTGACAGGTATGTCCCCTGCCGAGGAACTGGTCCTGTCCAAGGTCGTCCACAAGGCGTTTGTGGAGGTGAACGAGACGGGGACAGAGGCAGCTGCAGCCAACTTTATTGAAAACATTACTTTGGGTGTCGACCCTTCTAAGCCACTCCGCTTCATTGCTGACCATCCCTTCCTCTTCTTCATAAGACATAACCCATCCAAGAGCATCCTCTTTGCGACACTGCTCCCCATTGCCTCACCATGATAATGAGTTTTAAGTGTGGTGTTAGATTTCTTAATGTCTGCATCATTTGTGCCCTCCTGAACATCATTGCACTTTTAGATTTTGCACGTAATCTCCTCTGAAGATTAACTTTGAGTCTGTATGCTGCAACCTAAGTGCTGTGTGGTTTGCAAATGTTGTGTTGTCCTGTAAATTGAGATTTTCTCAGGGTCAATTCAGCCTCATTGAATAAACAGATCAGCTTTGTTCTCATCTGTGATATGTGAAGAGAAAATACACTTCAGGCTATCTTTGAGAGAGCTTAATTGCCAAATTATTGAAAGTTAGTTTAAACCTACAGAAGCAGATTCATTTGATCTTCAGACAAGAGAATGCATGACTACTTGTTGTCTGTCGATCCATCCATTCATCCAGCTTAAATACAAACATACAAACACTCTTAATTGGTTACAGGTTGTTCAAAACACCGCTCCACGTCCCCACCTGCATTTTAGGATTGATTTAAAAATTTGGTTATTAACTTATAAGTCTCTAAACAGGCTGGCTCCTCCCTATCTTTCTGACCTTTCAAACCCCCATATTTAATCTCGGACTCGCAGATCCTCTGACCATTGTCCTCTGACCGTCCCAAGGTCGAGGTTGAAGAGGTGAGTGGTAATAATACGAGAATAAAGTCGTAATATTACGAGAATATAATATTACAAGAAAGAAAGTCTGCCTCCATTAAAATGAGCAGTGTTGAGCATGTTGTGAAGCCATACTTTAGTATCGGTTTCACAAATAAGGAAATACTTCGTCTTTGGGCACATCAGCATCAAATTATTATCAGAATCAGGACAATACTCCGTCGTAGCTCCACGTCGCCGCAGCAGACTGTCTTTCTTGTAATATTCTATTCTCGTAATATTACGACTTTATTCTCGTAATAGATATTAAAAAAAAATATTCTTGTATGTTTTTTCTCTTCGTGTGGCCCTGATACTCCGTCGTAGTCATGCATTCTCTCTCATACATATATTTGAGAAAGTGGAAGGGACGTGGGTCCACGACACTGATGACAGACTGCCAATCAGAGAATTATAACACATGTTAAGTAATCCTTAAGTATTCAAGGCTGGATATTTGTAGCGAAATCTTTATTCTGAAGGCCGGAAGTGTGTACATGAGGTGGTATTTTTATTTCCGGGTCATGAAAGCTCTTTCACGCCGAGCGCTTTTCGCGTGTTTGAATGATCCACCGTACTGTAAGAGAGAAATACTCACAGAAAGTATTCAGATTCTACTTTTCTCTTCCTTCTTTGTCTCCAGTTTGTAAAATGTCCGGGTTTCAGGATCTTTCAGGTTCGGCTGTTTTCTTTCTTCTTCTCTGAATTTGTTTGCAGTAAAAAAAGTTTCAGAGAGTGGAGCCTTTAGGCAACGTTTACAGTTACATGCAGCCCATTGTTAGCTTTGGCTAGCTCCAGATAACAAAACAACTTTGTCGGGTTTTCCCCCTGGTCCTCAGAAATCGTTGCTGATCATTGTTTGATGTTTAAATTGTGTGAGAGGATTTTCAGGACTTTCAGATGGGCTGCGAGGCCTCAGAACCAGACTGCAGATAAAAATCCACACGCTTGTCCAGTAAATAGTGCTATGATTGACAAATCTTGATCATACAGTTGAATCTGACAAAAGTCAGGCGTTTCATGGCAACTTCCTGTGAAATTGGTGAGATATCAAAATGCTTGCCACATCCAGGGTGGTGTCCCCTAATAAGACATGTCAATATTGTGGACTATTATTAAGGTCTGTATTTGGAAAATCTAAGCTTGATAGGTTCAACTTCAGTAAAAGGAATTAAGAAATTGCCCAATTGTGTCACTTCCTGTGGCCACTGTGGGTGCGCTACAATAACAGGCTGAATAACATTGTTAAGGTCTACTCCGAGATCATTGAAGTCAGGCAGAGACTTTTGTTCCCTCTGGGAGATTCAAACAAAAGAAACAATGAACATTATGAGCCAAACTCATCATATTTTGAGTTTACCGTAATACCTCCAGGTTGTCATTACCAGGAGAGTAAAACTAACTGCTACTCTAAATCTTTCAGGCCGTCATTTCAACTGTTTTTTGTTTTTTTTTCCCCCCAACTACTAGGATGTGTATCTGTCCATTTATTGACATTGTTATTTATGTTTGGGTGTAATTATCCTGTACCTTGTGGTTCTTCACTGACCTCTATTTTGATTCATCACTCTTGACATGTTGTAGCCAAATGTGTTTTGTGGAGATGGGTGAGCTGCAAATGAATTTAAAATCAGTAGAGTTGTTGTATTTAAATCTGAAGCTACAGCAAAACAATGAAATTACTATGTTAATATATAGAGGGGCAGATTTTGATCATAGATATGAAATTTGAAGCAACAGATGTTTTTATACTGAGAGTTATGACAACTTCCTGTTAAATTGGTGAGCTATTTAAAAGCTCACCATTGGCAGTAAGGCATCCTTTAATAAGACATGGCAGTACAGTGGACAAATATTGAGGCCTTTCTATGGAATTCGAGCTTGATTGGTTTTAACTTAGTAATGGCTCAATGGGGGCGCTTTTATACGATAATTACATGTGATTGTGTTCAGTGTGATAGTGCCGTCTTGCAAGAATGAGCAGAAGATCCCAGACTATGTATACTGAAGTTGTGATAGGTTAAAGTCATTTTGCACCATCAAAATGCCTTATTTTGAAATTAAGATGAAGCTGGTCAACTTCCTGTTGAGATTTGGGTATGGTGCCAGGTTTTTTTTTTTTTTTTTGCAGATCTTATGATGACCTGTAAGCAACCTAAAAATCATAAGCCAAGGCAAAATGGTGTGCAGGGGGCGGAGGCTGAATATTTAAAGGGAAAATTGGATAAATCAGAGGCGGAAATGTTTGATTGCCAGAAGGGGGCGCTGTCACAACATAATGATGTTAATGTGGGAATGTATTTAGGATCAATGTGCGATTGCAAATATTTTCCTTGCAATAACTGTATCAAGTCCGTGACATTGACATCACCAAACTCTTATGTTCTTCTTTTGTGATGCTGTTCCAGGCTTTCATGGCAGCCTCTTTCAGTTGTTTTTTTTGGGGGGATTGCTCCCTTCAGTCTCCTCTTTAGCAGTTTGAATGCTCTGTAGCGTTTAAGTCTGGAGATTGACTTGGTCAGTCAACCGTAAACCATCCACTTTTTGCTCCTGATGAACTCCTTTGTTGTTTTGCCAGTGTTTTTTTGGGGGGGTCAATATCTTCCTGCATGATGAAGGATCTTCCTATCAGCGTGGTTGTATTTTTCCTTTTATTGGAAGATAAAATGTTTCTGTAGACTTCTGAGTTCATTTTGCTGCTGCCACCATGTGTTACATCATCAATGAAGATGAATGAGTCTGTCCCAGAATGAGCCATGTGAGTCCAAACCGTGACATTATCTCCACTGTGTTTCACAGATGACTTTGTATGTTTGGGATCATGAGCAGATCTTTTATTTCTCCAAACTTAAGCCTTTTCACCACTTTGGTAAAGGTCCATCTTTGTCTCATCAGTCCATAAAACTTTGTCACTGAATGTTTGAGGCTCATCTCTGTACTATTGGCAAATTCCAGCCTGGCCTTCTTGTTGTTGCTAATGAGTGGTTAGCATCTTCTGGTGTAGCCTCTGTACTTTTGTCCATGAAGTCTTCTGTGATCAGTAGTTTGTGATACCTTCACTCCTGCCCTCTGAAAGTTGTTGCAGATTTCACTAACAGTTGTTTTAGGGTCTTTCTTTACAGCTCTCACAGTATTTCTGTCCTCAACTGATGCTGTTTTCCTTGGTCTAACCGTTCCACATCTATCACTGAGTACAACAGTGGTTTCTTTCTTCTCAAGGACATTCCAGATGGTTGTACTGACTATGGCCAATGTTTGTGCAATTGCTCTGATTGATTTTTCATCTTCTCTCATCTTCAAAATTGCCTGTTTTTCACCCATCGACAGCTCTGGTTTTCATGTTGGTTACACCTCTAACTATAAATACAGTCTGCACAGGCAAAACCCAAATCTGAAACTGAGGGTAGAAATTCGGCACTATTTATTGTTTGAATAATCAGTGTAATAGGACACACCTGGGCAACAAAACACACCTTTCAGTCACATGTTACAATACCTTTGCTCACATGAAAAATGGGTGGGCTCAAACAAAGAGTTCTATCTTGAGTTGTATAGCAGATCCATATTCCTCCTCTACTGCTTGACTAATGAGAAAGCTTAGACTTTAGACCCAACTACTGGTGGGATAAAGACTTTGCTAATACTTGATTCAAGATAAAAAAAAATTGATCGATTGATGTAGTTAATTGTAAGGGACGGGAGGGGCCTTGAAAAACTGAAAAATGTCATTTATCACTATTAGAAGTTTTGTGTCAGTAAAATCAGTTTCCTTTACTATGTGCTTCTGTATTTTAGTTTTTCCTGTGGAGGTTCTGCAGCTGTCAGTACTTGAAGAAGAGGTTTCCCCTGAGCAGCAGAAGAGCTCCAGTTTGAATCAAGTGATTAGTGAGCCTCTGCAAATTAAAGATGAACCTGAGGAACTGTGGAGCAGTCAGGAGGGAGAGCAAATTCACGAGCCAGTAGGGGAAGATATCAAGTTCACTTTTGTTCCTGTCCCTGTGAAGAGAGAAGATGATAAGGAGAAACATCATTCTTCACAGTTTCATCAAAGACATACTAAACAGATGGAAACAGGAGCTGATGGAGTGGACTGTGGAGGAGCAGAGGCAGCCAGGTACTTTGTTCCAGAGAGAGATTTAAAACCAGAGACTGAGTCCCAGACTGATGAATCTTCTGATCCTGAGAGTGATGACAGCACTGATTGGAGGGAGACAACACAACACCAGTCAGGTTTCATGTCAGTGGAAAAAAGCATGAGAACAGGAGCAAAGACTGAGGAGAAATTGCATGATTGCTCATTGTGTGTCAGAAGATTTAAGACTAAACAAGGTTTGCATACTCACATGGTAGTTCATACCAAAGAAAAACCCTTCAGCTGCTCTGTGTGTGATAAGAGATTTTCACAAAAAGGAAGCGTAACTAGGCACATGAGTATTCACATTGGAGAGAAACCATTTGTCTGCTCTTTGTGTGGCAAAATGCTTCGAAGTAAATTTGGTTTGAACATTCACATGGCAGCTCATACCAAAGAAAAACCCTTCATCTGCTCTGAGTGTGGTCAGAGATTTACCCAAAAAGGAAATGTGCTCTCACACATGAAAATTCACACAGGTGATAATTTTTTTTTCTGCCCTCAGTGTGGCAAAAGATTGAGCCACAAAAATGCTCTGACCAGACACATGATAGTTCATACCAAAGAAAAACCCTTCAGCTGCTCTGTGTGTGGACAGAAGTTTCCCCGAAAAGACGCATTGACAGTACATATGAGAATTCACACAGGAGAGAAACCTTTTGGCTGCTCTGTGTGTGGTCAGAGATTTACCCAAAAGGCAAGTGTGACTTCACATATGAGAATTCACAAAAGAGTAAAACCTTTTCGCTGCTCTGTGAAGTGAGAGATTTACCTAAAAAAGAAAGATGACTAAACACATGAAAATTCATGAAGGGTAGACACAAATCAGCTGCTCTCTGCAGGATAAAACATTTACAAAAGATGTACTCTAACTCTGACATAAGTTTTTCTACACTAAAGAAAGTGTTTTGATACCATGAGTGTGATAGAATATTTAGTTAGCAGGATTATCTGATAAAACACACATTTAAAAAAAAAAAAAAAAACCTCCTGCTGCTATCTTTGTGGCAATAAATTTAACCCTCAGACATTACAAGGAACATTTTTGTCCATTTGGGCAAATGTTTCCGCTTTCTCTGCTCACCATTTTGGCTGTGTTGGTGCATATGGTCTCATTTTTTGCAACAAAGTTAAATTCTAGGCAAATTTCTTAATTCAAATTTCAATTGCTCTAAAAGGTCAGGGGAACCCTGTGAAACAAATTTACAACCCTTTAAAGCCATTAAGGACAAAAATGTCCTCTTTCAAAAAACTGCTCTAAAACCTTAACATAATAATATATAAATAAGCCATAAAATCAGCCATAATAAGTAATCAAACTAGCATTTAAAGGGTTAAAATCCTCAAAATGATTGAATCTTTGGTCATTTTGAGCACAGCTGAAGTTGTTTAAGAGATTTATGCAAAAAAAAAAGCAGAAAAAATATTTATCTGTTAAGTTTTTATAGCAATTTGTTGGAAGTGGACATTTTTGTCCTTAATGACTTTAAAGGGTAGTAAATTAAAGTGATGCCTGAGGGTTCAGACACTTGTGAAAAGTGTGAAGACACTTATTATTGGATGAGGACCAGAAACCATCAGCATTGTTTACCCTCTGAAAAGTGATGTCTTTCTTGGTGGTATAAAATGTGATATTGCTGATAGATCTATCTGACTGTGATAATACATTCAGCTGTTTTATCCTGTTACCTTGATTTCAAATAAATGAAGCTTGGAATTCTTTTTACATGTTATATGTGTTGTTCTTCTCCGTTCTTTATTTGTTACTGATCTCTTTGTGTTTGAGCCTTAATTTGTTGATCAATTTGTCTAAGAGGCCATAACACACATAGTCAGACGCTAACGTTAAACTTTAAAATGATGCTGAGTTCAGTATCTTTAGTCTTTTGTGAGTACTAGTCCTTAAGGCTTTGTATTGTATCCTTGCATCCCTAACTGGTAGCATTAAATGACCACTGGATCTCATCCTGCCTTTCTGATATTTCTAAATGGATGAGGGAACACCACCTTTAGCTCAACCTGTCCAAGACTGAGCTTATTATCATCCCAGCCAGTCCCACTGTGGAACCTCAGATCAATATCCAGCTTGGATCAAATAAACTCATGCCCACTAAGTCTGCCAGAAATCTGGGTGTCATGGTTGATGACCAGCTAACCTTCATGTGGCCTTGATTGCTCATTCCTGCCGATTTGCCCTCCATAACATCAGGAGGATCAGACCCTTCTTGACAGAACATGCAACACAGCTCCTGGTACAGGCTCTTGTAATATCACACATTAACTTCTACAGCTCATTACTGGCAGGCCTCCCTGCATGCACAGTTAAACCTCTGCAGATGATCCAGAACAGCAGCACGTCTGGTCTTCAACCAGCCCAAGAGAGCTCATGTCACTCCTCTTTTCATCTCTCTTCACTGGCTTACAGTTTTGGCTCACATTAAATTCAAAATTAAAGTAACTAAAACTGTTTTCCTGGAATCCCTCATCCAGGTCTACAGCCCAGCTAACTCGCTATGCTCAGCCATCAAAAGACGCCTGGTACTTCCACCACATCAGGCTCCAAAGTCACTAGCTTGACTCTTCTCTTCTGTCGTCCCTCAATGGTGGAATGAACTACCCAACTCCATTCGATCTGCAGAGTCCCGCTCTACTTTCAAGAAAAAGCCAAAGACCCAGCTCTTTAGAGAACACTATGCACTTAGCTAGACTTTTCTCCACTGTTGACCCCAGTGGTAGAATGAGTCTCCCAACTACAGTTGCCCAGCTTTCTAAGAGTGACCCAGCACTTGGTACTCTGGTCTTATTTGTTGTGAAGACAATTTGATTGATAGTGATGATGAGAGATCTCACATTGATTATTGGTAGTTTAATCGATGATGTTTATCTAAAAAACAAACAAACAAAATTAATGAATAGAAAATAAAACCTGAAACTATGATACACTATGTGCTTTGCCTTTAACACTGCATGGCAGCACCTGCATCCAGTTGGTCTTGAAGCACTTTGTGGCACTTACTGGTCTTGTTGATGTTGTCTAGATATTGCTTGTGTTGTTCTTGCTCTCAAATGTATGTCGCTTTGGATAAAAGCTTCTTCTAAATGACATTGTAACATTGTAAACATTGCTTATTTGATTGTCTATTGTATAAACTCTTTTGTGAGTATAAAAGAGTTATATAAATATTTTGAAATAAGATAGTATCATGTAAAATAGCAATGTCCTCACAGGTTTTAAACGCTTCTGCTTTTTTGCATCTCAGTCAATTAGAATAAACTAAAAAGAAAAACGTGGAGATATGACATATCAGCAAATTCAACAGTCCCCCTCCAACCCCATTGAACACAGTCCACTCAGAATATAAAATTTCTACTTAGTGAATTTTGTTGTTTCAGCGCCAGCACTATGAGCGTAACATATGAACCATCTGCTTCTTTATAAATACAGGCCGATCTGAACCATAACACATGTTCAGTAATCCGTTAAGTATTCAGTGCAGGATATTATGACCACAACCTTTATTCTGAAGGCCGGAAGTGTGTACATGAGGCGGTATTTTTATTTCCGGGTCATGAAAGCTCTTTACCGCCGAGCATTGTTCGCGTGTTTGAATGATCCAGCGTATTGTTAAAGAGAAGTACTCACAGAGTAATCAGATTCTACTTTTATCTTCCTTCTTTGTCTCCTTGATGTTTGTAAAATGTCCGGATTTCAGGATCGTTCAGGTTTGTTTTCTTTCTTCGTCTCTAAATTTGTTTGCCGTAAAAACTTTTAGAGAGCGGAGCCTTTAGCCAACGTTTACAGCTACATGCAGCCCATTGTTAGCTTTGGCTAGCTCCAGATAACAAAACAGCTTTGTTGGGTTTTTCCCCTGGTCGTCAGAAATCGTTGCTGATCATTGTTTGACGTTTAAATTGTGTGAGAGGATTTTCAGGACTTTCAGCTGGGCTGCGAGGCCTCAGAACCAGACGGCAGATAAAAAGCCACATGCTTGTTTACAGGAAATGTCAGTAATGGAATAAGGAAGACCTGATTAGATGTTGGGAGTGATCCGGATCTCCGTCTGGATCCAGACATTTTTGTAAGGATTCTTTACTGTTGGGAGATGGGGCTAATGGCGGAGGTCTGCTTTTCTAGTTGACATTATTTATTTTTGGGTGTAATTATCCTGTACCTTTTGGTTCTTCATTGACCTCTATTTTGATTCGTCACTCTTGCGATGTTGCAGCCAAATGTGTGTTGTGGTCTTGGGTGAGCTGCAAATGAATTTAAGATCAATAAAGTTGTTGGATTTTAAACTTGAAGCTACAGCAAAACAATAAAATTACTCTGTTAATACATAGAGGGGCAGATTTTGGCAAAATGGTGTGCAGGGGGCGGAGGCTGAATATTTAAAGGGAAAATAAATCAGAGGCAGGAATGTTTGATTGCCAGAAGGGGGCGCTGTGGCAAAGTAATGATGTTAATGTGGGAATGTATTTAGGATCAATGTGCGATTTGCAAATATTTTCCTTGCAATAACTGTATCAAGTCCGTGACATTGACATCACCAAACTCTTATGTTCTTCTTTTGTGATGCTGTTCCAGGCTTTCACTGCAGCCTCTTTCAGTTGTTTGTTTTTGGGGGGTTGCTCCCTTCAGTCTCCTCTTTAGCAGGTCAAATGAATGCTCTATAGGGTTTAAGTCTGGAGTTTGACTTGGTCAGTCAACGGTAAACTTTCCACTTCTTGCTCCTGATGAAGTCCTTTGTTGTTTTGCCAGTGTGTTTTGGGTCAATATCTTGCTGCATGATGAAGGATCTTCAGCGTGAATGTATCTTTCCTTTTTTTGGAGGACAAAATGTTTCTGTAGACTTCTGAGTTCATTTTGCTGCCACCATGTGTTACATCATCAATGAAGATGAATGGGGGTGTCCCAGTAGACACCATGTGAGTCCAAACCATGACATTATCTCCACTGTGTTTCACAGATGACTTTGTATGTTTGGGATCATGAGCAGATCTTTTATTTCTCCAACTTAAGCCTTATCATCACTTTGGTAAAGGTCCATCTTTGTCTCATCAGTCCATAAAACTTTGTCACTGAATGTTTGAGGCTCATCTCTGTACTATTGGCAAATTCCAGCCTGGCCTTCTTGTTGTTGCTAATGAGTGGTTAGCATCTTCTGGTGTAGCCTCTGTACTTTTGTCCATGAAGTCTTCTGTGATCAGTAGATTGTGATACCTTCACTCCTGCCCTCTGAAAGTTGTTGCAGATGTCACTAACAGTTGTTTTAGGGTCTTTCTTTACAGCTCTCACAGTATTTCTGTCCTCAACTGATGCTGTTTTCCTTGGTCTAACCGTTCCACATCTATCACTGAGTACACCAGTGGTTTCTTTCTTCTCAAGGACATTCCAGATGGTTGTACTGACTATGGCCAATGTTTGTGCAATTGGTTTTCATGTTGGTTACACTTCTAACCATAAATGCAGTCTGCACAGGCAAAACCCAAATCTGAAAGTGAGTGTAGAAATTCAGCGCTATTTATTGTTTGAATAATTAGTGTAATAGGACACACCTGTGCAACAAAACACACCTTTCAGTCACATGTTCCAATACCTTTGCTCACATGAAAAATGGGTGGATTCGAACAAAGAGTGCTATCTTTTAAGTTTTGTATCAGATCCTGGTGTAAATACCTGGAAGTAAAAGCTGAAATGTTGATCTTTTGTCTCATATTCGTCTTTTGATGTCAAACCCTAATTGCCCCACTGTAAAGGTATATATGTATGTTTGAATGTGTGTGTCTGTTTATACATATAAATGCATGTGGTGACTAACAGACAATGAAATCCTTTGTCAACAAATGTCAGTGTATTTTGTAGAAGTCAGGGATTTGTTGCATTCCTGCTCTACTGCTTGACTAATGAGAAAGCTTAGACTTTAGACCCAACTACTGGTGGGATAAAGACTTTGTTAATACTTGCTTCCAAATGAAAAAAAATTGATCGATTGATGTAGTTAATTGTAAGGGATGGGAGGGGCCTTGAAAAACTGAAAAATGACATTTATCACTATTAGAAGTTTTGTGTCAGTAAAGTCAATTTCCTTTACTATGTGCTTCTGTATTTTAGTTTTTCCTGTGGAGGTTCTGCAGCTGTCAGTACTTGAAGAAGGGGTTTCCCCCGAGCAGCAGAAGAGCTCCAGTTTGAACCAAGTGATTAGTGAGCCTCTGCAAATTAAAGATGAACCTGAGGAACTGTGGTGCAATCAAGAGAGAGAGCAAATTCACGGACCAGAAGAGGAAGATATCAAGTTCACTTTTGTTCCTGTCCCTGTGAAGAGAGAAGATGATAAGGAGAAACCTCAGTCCTCACAGCTTCATCAAAGACATACTAAACAGATGGAAACAGGAGCTGATGGAGCGGACTGTGGAGGAGCAGAGGCAGCCAGGTACTTTGATCCAGAGAGAGATTTAAAACCAGAGACTGAGTTGCAGACAGATGAATCTTCTGATCCTGAGACTGATGACAGCACTGATTGGAGGGAGACGACAGAACACCAGTCAGGTTTAGATTCAGTGAAAAAACACAGAAAAAATAGAGCAATGATTGAAAAGAATTTGCATAGCTGCTCAGAGTGTGGCAAAAGATTTAACTGTCGAGAAGATTTGACCAGACACATGGTAGTTCATACCAAAGAAAAACCCTTCAGCTGTTCTGTGTGTGGTCAGAGATTTACGCAAAAAGGAGATTTAACTCGTCACAAAATAGTTCACACAGGAGAGAGACCATTTGCCTGCTCTGTGTGTGGCAAGAAATTTAACCGTAAAACAGCTTTGACCACACACAGGTTAGTTCATACCAAAGAAAAACCCTTTAACTGCTCAGAGTGTGGTCAAAGATTTACACAAAAAGGAAGCATAACTGCACACATGAGACTTCACACAGGAGAGAAACCATTTGCCTGCTCTGTGTGTGGCAAGAGATTTAACCGCCAAACAGGTTTGACCAGACACATGGTAGTTCATACTAAAGAAAAACCCTTCAGCTGCTCAGAGTGTGGTCAGACATTTACACAAAAAGGAAGCATAACTGCACACATGAGACTTCACACAGAAGAGAAACCATTTGTGTGCACTGTGTGTGGAAAAAGACTTACCCGTGAAGTGTACTGGATCTCACACATGGTAGGTCATACCAAAGAAAAACCCTTCAGCTGCTCTGTGTGTGGTAAGAGATTTCAACAAAAAAGAAGTGTAACTATTCACATGAAAATTCACACAGGAGAGAACCCATTTGTTTGCTCTGTGTGTGGCAATAAATTTAACAGTAAAGCAGCTTTGACCACACACAGGGTAGTTCATACCAAAGAAAAACCCTTCAGCTGCTCTGTGTGTGATAAGAGATTTACCCAAAAAGGAAGCATGACTTCACATATGAGAATCCACACAGGAGAGAAACCATTTGTCTGCTCTCAGTGTGGCAAAAGATTTTGCAGTCAAATTAGTTTGACCAGACACATTGTAATTCATACCATGGGAAAATCCCTGCTTTGAGTGTGGTCTGAGATTTACCCAAACATGTATTACTGAACATGTGAAAAATCATGAAGGGTAGACACAACTCAGCTGCTGTTAGAGCACATTTTTATCTTAGAACTCATCTGATAATTCACAGAAAATATAAACTCTGTAGCTGCCATGAAGTATGACCAGATGCATGAGAATTCACACACAGAGAAAACATTTTTAAATTAACGATTTCAATTTTGATGCTGATGATTTCAGAATGTTCAATTCTGTTTTTTTTTTCTGTCAGTAACAATGTTAGTTCGAATCTGAGCTAAAAGATGAAAAACATATAGAAGAATATTTTTTAAATCTTTTTGAATTTAGATAGGATCTTTGAAACAAGCTCTCCACTTCTGGGCTGGAGTATACAACAGCTGTTGTAAAACTGAGATGAGTGTTCTGTATTCTTAATGTCAACAGCTTTGAATTATGTTGAAATTCATGTAAGTTACTGTTATGACCTTAGAATTAATAGTCTGATTAAGTGAAAGATTTTTGATCCTTGGAGTTTTGATGCTAATTGGTGAATGATTTTTGCTGTAAGATCCATCTATGCCTCTGTATCTTAATAAAACCTATAATTGATTCCTTTATGAAGTGTTTGTCATATACCTATTTTACAAATATTTAAATAACATAAAATGGCAGGCATATAAGAGTATTGAATGATCTGTAAACATCTAAAAACACAGAATCTAAATGACAGGACATCAGAGAAATAAACAACTAAAGATTTATACATATCAGGATCATCTTCTGCTTCTGCAATGAGGAATTTGACCCAGGAACATTAAGAGTAACAGTCATTGACAGTAACACAGAAGAACCACGTGCTCTTATTTACTATCTCTGGTTAGAAGAAAAGTAAAGATCAAGAGAAAAAGTAAAATCATCACACATATGATTCAGGTCTTATAATCATCATTAGTACCATAGTAAATTTCCATATCAGAAAATTATCTTTACTTGTGTCATCTCTCCTTGTATTATTTTATCTTCTCTGTCAACATTTCAGTGTCTGTAGGTAATAATTATTTTCACCTGAAGCAACTCTGTTTGCCTTATCATTTATGACTAACTGTTGTTTTCCCTAAGTTTAAAGAAATTGCCATTTATCTTTATTATTAGGGCCCGAGTAATGAGGTAGGGTCAGCGTGGACCCTATTGTATTTTGTTTGTCAAAAATTTTTAGGCAATTCGAGGCCTGTTTTGGGGGCCTTGTTATATGTAAAGAGTAATTTTGTCCTCAAAACGCATAGTCGAAAGTGGTTAGGCGCATGCCATGGGACCCGGTTGGCACTATTTCCTGCATGTCTCTCCCCGCTCTCTCCCCTGTTTCCGACTCTATCCCCTGTCCTATACTATCAAATAAAGGCAAAAAGGCCAAAAATAAATCTTTAAAAAAAAAATTTTTTCCCCTGCTGAACTAGCCATCTGGTGGAGGAACAGTGCAAGTCTGTCACACAGTCGTCTCTGGGGGGCACCAAAAAAAGAGATAGGACCCTGGGTATGACCTAGGTGCATGAAAATCGGTACACATATGTATCACGATGAGACAAGAAAAAAAAAATACATTACAACCATCCCCTAAAATGTACAGGAACCACACTACAAACACTGAAAGGTCAAACTTTGGCCTATGCTGGGCTTTTCTGCTGACAGCCACTTTACATGTTTGAATGAACTTGTCCGAGGGATTTTATCTGATTGATTCTATTTTTTAATACTAAAAATCATGTTACTAAAACCAAAGTTGTGCGAACTGTGAGTTTTCACTATAGGGTGAGGCTGTTATCTGAACCAAACTTAAACTTCGTTTTTGTCTATTTTTTGCTGTGAAATTACACCAATATTGCCTTATAACTTTTTAGTGTTTATTTCAATCATTACCAAACTTCACAAGAATAATCACCCATTAGTCCTGAATACATCCATGGAACAATATCATTACTTTGTCACAGCGCCCCCTTCTGGCAGTTGAATATTTGCTCCACTGACTTTTGAAGTGTTTGTGTTGCCACAAAAAACTATATATCTATATCTATATATATATATATATAGAGAGAGAGAGAGAGAGAGAGAGAGAGAGAGAGTGCTTAACAAATGTATTAGACCACCTGTCATATTTGTCTCAGAGACCATCCAGCATCATGAAGTGCTTTAATATGGACTCTTTCATTTTCAGTGAGTTCTCCACGTTTTACCATTTTGAACAGGAATGAGGGATTTCAAACTAAATTTGCCCAAATTTGAGCCGGGTCACTGGGCTTCTCTGAGAAATCAGAAATGAATCAAACATAACATTCAACCACTAAAACTCATTTTTCTGTTCAGGAATCCATGTAAATATCAAGAAATAATAATGTGCTTTACTATTTTCTCAGTTTTTTGTAAATCAGTAAATTTGAAAATTCATGGATAACAATAATAATTATATTTTAGCATTAAAAATATCATTTCGGTTAAAGAGCCTCTACATATTGGTGAATTAACCATTGCATAAACATAAAAAATGGTTTTGGTAATTACCAGTGCTGTTGATTTAGGGCAGCTGTGGCATAAACCTTACCTTGGTTAGGGTTAGGGTGGTCTAATAAATTTGTTAAGCACTGTATCTTAGTGTGAACCTATCATGCTCTGATTTTGACCTGAAGTCCTCAATATCTGTCACAACATTGATAAGTTTCATTAGCGGATGCCCCAGTGGCCATGGTGGCCATTTTGATCCTTCGCCATCAGACAGGAAGTGAGTGTAACTCTCAAATAAAACATCTGATTTAATTCTGATTTCATACGTATGATCGGGGTCTGCCCCTCTCCAGATAAAAAATGTTGATTTCTTTATTTTTCTGTAGGGCCTCCAACTGTAAGACACCAGATCGCACCTTCAAAATAATGTCAACCCCCCCTTTTTTTAAAATTGTATATGATAAATAGTCCTTCCCTGATTACTTCTACAAATCAGCATCTGCCTTTTCCCCCTGAGGAGTAAATAGTTTATTTTGTGCCATAATAGATTGATGTCAATGTTAGTTATTTTCTTTAAATGGTTACTTGCTTCAGAGGCTGAGAGACTGGCTCATTATTATCAAAATTTGATTTAATTTATATAACTGAAATATTAAAAACAAAACAACAAATAAACAATGCATATTGTGAGCACGATGATCTCAACAAATGAAATATCTGTTATTTTGCAAATATAGGCTGATCTTAGTCATACCATGTCTTCAGTACATATTCAAGACAGGATCGTTGAAGCTCTACCTTTACTCTGAAGGCCGGAAGAGTTTACATGAAGCGGTGTTATTGTTTCCGGGTGGGCTCTTTCCCGCCGAACGTGTTGGCGTGTTTAGATGGTCCTGAGCACTGAAGGAGCAAAATTATCCTTTGGAATTGCTCAGTCTACTTTTCTCTTCCTACTTTGACTCTTGGGTGTTTGTGAAATGTCCCGGTTTCGGGATGATTCAGGTTAGTTTTCTTTCTTTATCTCTAAACTTGTTTCCGGTTTCAGAGAGTTGAACGTTAGCTATCGCTCAGTTGCACGCAGCACATTGAGCTCCGGTTAGCTTCAGGTATCAATAATCTGTTTTCTGGACTTGAAACTCGTTTCACTTGGTTGTGACGCTTTAACAAAGCATTACGCTGTTTGGCTGTGCGGACACAGACTCGGGGTCTGTTTGAATAGTCCATTTTGCTTAGGAAGGTTCCTAACTGAGTGAAACGATGCATTTACGTGTCGGCCACGATAAAGACTGTTCGAATTCAATAATACCCAACTGCAGCCGCGGGTACTGTACAAACCACGCCCCCTACAAAACACGCCCACTTTTGTTAGTTTTAGATTAGGTTTAGCATTTAAATTTCCACAGGTTAGATTAAGGGGTAGCTCATTGGGGTAGGTGTGTATTTTAATTAATTAGCTTCCTGGGGTTTGGTTTAGCATTTAAATTCACTGGTTAGGGTTAGAATTAATCTATTGTATGGATCAATGGGACGTGTTTTGTAGGGGGTTCGTTTTGTTCAGAGCGTGGTTTGTAGCGGCTGCGTCTAGTCCCTTCATTTTGAATTTATTTTATTTTATTTGTTTATTTTGACAGGGACAATGTACAGCTACTTAGCTCCAACTGATAAGGAAAGGAGCTTCATTATTTCCTTTATTATCTCCTTTAGCCTAGGAAACACGAGAGCATACTTTACCAAAGGAAGAGTGAAAAGATGACCCACAATTCTTTGCGTAAACTTCATTTAAAGTGACGCACCTGATGACCATCAGAACAAGCAATCACATAAAATTCATTGTCAAACATATAATACATGTGATGAACAGAAGGCAGTAGGGATGAACAGAGGAATTTTACAGGCATAAAAACTATATCATTCAACTTATGATTACAATTTCATTTCTTCTCATTTCTCTTTTATTCAAATAACTGATCATTCAGTGTTTGAAACTGTACTTGTTTTTGCAATTTTGAAATATTAAAGTAAATTTGATGAACATTTGTAAATCCCATCCAATTCAAGTGATAAAGTTGGCATGTTGCCATATTGTGAATATTATATCTATCATCATAATTACACAGGTTTATAGAGCGTTTTAAATTTTTAATAAAAGATTTAAAGGAACATGCACAGATAAACAATTTATGGTTATTTATTAAAAGATTTGACATCAAAACATACATGAGCTGAAATGATTTTTCTTTTTGTAAAAAGTCAACTTTCCAAGAGAAGTAGAAAATAAACAACTTGTATTTCTTGTTAACCACATAAATTATTATTATACTATTTTATAGAAAATAACTGTGCTGCTCACGTTGCACAGTCCATGTTTGAGTTTTAACAGACTTGGTGGAATGGTGTCCACATGACTAGTACTTCTTCTCTTGGGTTTCCAGCAGGATATGTGCCCTACCACACTTAGCTTCCTACCACGTGACTACACAGCCAAATCCCTTTATTCCACTGACATTTCTTGGCAGTAACATCCTCTTTGATTTGTTAATAGTGGAAATGGTGCCTTTTTTGATCAAACCTTGTTCAGTTTCCTCTTAAAACTCTTGCATATACATTTTTTCCACATTTTGTGTTCTCTTTTCAACTACCGATTGATTTGGGCTTCGTAATCATCCCATGCACGAGCACACATGCTGATTTTTTAAGCCAGACTGGAGTTAGCTGTGCCCAGATACAGCTGAGTCATGCTTGTGGAATGAGTTGAGGCTTAAGTGGAAGTTGTAGCTAGTTCAAGTCAAGTTAATTTAGGAAAGCTCAGCCTTCTGTAGCTGCTTTAATGGAATACCCCCCTGGAGCTTCATGAAATGGGTTTCCATGGCTAAGTAACTGCACACAAGGGCTTTGAAAAAAAAAAGTCATTTATCACTATTAGAGTTTTTCTGATATATATATTTAATCAGTTTCCTTTACTTAGTACTTCTTTAATTTTCTTTTCCTGTGGGGGTCGAACAGCCGTCAGTGAAAAAGATGAAGTTTCCCCTGAGCAGCAAGAGAGGAGCTCCAGCCTGAACCAGGAGATTAAAGATGAACCGGAGGAACTGTGGAGCAGTCAGGAGGGGGAGCAGCTGCAAGGGCCAGAGGAAGAAGATTTCAAGTTCACTTATGTTCCTTATGATGTGAAGAGTGAAGAAGATGAAGAGAAACCTCAGTCCTCGATTAAACAGATGGAAACAAGAGCTCATGGAGAGGACCGTGGAGGACCAGAGGAAGCTGAGTACTCTGAACCCGAGAGTAATTTACAACCAGAGACTGAGGTTGAGACTGATGAATCTTCTGATCCTGAGACTGATGACAGTGCTGATTGGAGGGAGATGACAAAACACCAGCTAGGTTTAGAGTCAGTGGGAAAAATCACAAAAGAGAGAGCAGAGACTGAAAGGGAAGCACATAGCTGCTCTGAGTGTGGCAAACGATTTAAAAACAATTGTCACCTTACAGGAGAAATGAGAGTTCACTCTGGTGAGAACCCTTTCAGCTGCCCTGAGTGTGGAAAGAGATATACACAAAAAGGAAGTATTACAATAGACATGAGAGTTCACAGAGGAGAATTTTCTTTTGGCTGCCCTGAGTGTGGCAGGAGATTTAAAACTAAAAAAAAGTTGAACAACCACATGGGTGTTCATACCACAGAGAAACCCTTCAGCTGCTCTGAGTGTAGTAAGAGTTTTAAACACAAAGGAACTTTGAGGAGACACATGAGAATTCATAAAGGAGTGAAACCTTACAGCTGCTCCAAGTGTGGTAAGAAATTTGTAGAAAGAGGAGGTTTGAATTCCCACATGAAAACTCATGCACAACTAAGCTGCTATAGGTGTGGCAAAATATTTAAGTTAAAGTGTAGCTTGAGAGCTCATCTGGCAATTCACAGAGTAAGTCAAGTCTGATTTGATAACTGAAATGGCCTTCTGCACAGGAGATAAACCCTTTCTCTGTTATTCCTGTGTTAAAAATGTAATTCTCAAAACATTTAGAGGAAGCAACAGGATCAAAAGCAGCCAGAAACTCAGCTCCAGAGGATTTACAATCAGAGACTCAGATCAGTACCGAAGACTTTTCTGAGCCTCAGACTGGCATCATCATTGTTTCCCCTCTAAAAAAATTGACAATTTCTCCTAGTGTTTTCAATGTAATACTACTGAGAGAGCAACTCTGGGTGTGGTTAAATGTGAAGTTGGAATTTTCTTTTAAGGATTCACAAACCTTATTCAGAGAAAAACATGCTGGCAGTATTTATTATTTTTTTTAATGCTGATGGTTTCAGAATGTTTTCTACGTTTTTTGACAAACAATGCTTGTTCAGTATGTTTTATTGTCAAAATACTTTCAACAGTACGCTTGATAAGCAAACTTCTCTTTTGTTGTGTCAGAATGCTTTTATATTTAATAAAACAATTTAAAGTTATTTTTCTCAACAATGCGTTTTACACTTCTGCTTTTTTGAAGCTCACTATGAGAATAAACTGAATGAATCAGTCTAACCAGTCTGTCCTTGAGCTCAAAGACCCCCTACCAATAAACACAGTCCACAGTGATAGGTCAATATCATCAACTAAACGTTTTTGTAGGACCCCTGCCTCCCTCCCCCAACACAAACATGTCCTGTCAAAGTTCATCATTGGTACTACTAAAGTTAAATAAATAAAAAAACACCCTAATTGACGACCTATATATTTAAAAATACCCCAAATCTTGATGAGTCTGGACTTTGACAGTTATTTGAGGAGTGGGTTTTCCTGAGGGGGCAACGAGATTTTTTTTTTTTACTTTATTCTGAAGGCCAGAGGAATGTGCAGGAAGTTGTGATTTTGCTTCCGGGTCATGACGGCTCTACCTGTCTAGCACTGTTGATGTTCGGGTGACCCAGCGTCTTGAAGGAGAAGAGTTATCCTAGATGACTGTCTAGAATCAACTTTTCTATTCTTCATGTGACTCTTGGATGTTTTAAAATGTCCGGGTTTCAGGATTTCTCAGGTTTGTTTTCTTTCTTCTTCTTTAAATTTGTAAATGTTTCAGTGAGCTGAGCCTTTAGCTAACGTTCACAGCTACACGCAGCGCTGTTAGCCTTAGATCCAGGTAAGAATTTGCTTTGTTTTCTGGACTTTAGACCTCTTTTCTGACATTGTTTAATGATTAAACATGTTCCCTCTGGATTTCTTATTATGAGTAAAATTCGACCTTGTAGCGGGAGCTGAGTCCATGTGGTGGTGTGGGGCACAACCTCGGCTGGTCAGACATGCACCATATGTTGAGTCTGCTTTACAAATATGTGTATTGTAATGTATTTTTGAAACACAATTTCCCCATTTTGACTATGGTTAAATGAAATTTACTTCCAATATTTTGCAGCGCTGGACTGTACCAATTGGACATTTTTAAGGGAGGAGCAGTATTGTAATTCACTCTATTTTATGCGGTTTTCAGTCAGTTGACCGATTCATTTAGTCTAAGGATACTCAACCCTGCTCAACCAAAGAAACCAAATTGTTGAAAAATGCATTTGCAAGAGCCACAATCTAAGTGGTGAAAAGTGGCAACTGAAAGAGGTTAAAGGTAGCAAAATGGGCAAAAAGTTGCATAAATGGGAAAAAAAGTGGCATTAAATGGCAGAAAGTGGCAAAAATGGGTAGGATGTGACCAAAATAGGAGTTAATTGTGGCAAAAATGGTCCAAAAGAAGCAAAAACGAGGCAAAAAATGAGTGAAAAGTGATCTAAATGGGCAAAAATCAGAAAAAAATGGGGGGAAATGGGCAAAAAGTGGGATTTAATTGTAAAAGGTAGCTGAAATAGGCAAGAAGTGGCAAAAAAGGCAAAAAAGGGACAAGAAATTGCAAAAAGCAGGATAAAAGGGTAAAAAATGGGCGAGCGGTGACAAAAAGAAGTGGCTAAAATGGGCTTAAAGCAGCAAACACTGGGAGAAAAATGGCAAAAAAGGGCAGAAAGTGGCAAAAAATAGGTGGGAGGTGACCAAAAAATATGTAAACAGTGGCAAAAATGGTAAAAATTAAATTTAAATAGCTATACAGGGATTAAAAATGTTTCCCCCACCCACCATAGTGTTTTTTTTTTCTCTACACATTTTGGAATTTAGGGCTGCAGGAGTTAGCGCTGTTGCCTCACAGCAAGAAGGTCCCTAATTTCTTCCCAGTCAGGGCCTCTCTGTGGAGAGTTTGCATGTTCTCCCCATGCATGCACTCTGTCTCCCACCACCAAAGACATGCTCATTAGGTTAATTGGTGACTCTAATTTGGTCGTGCCTGTTGGCAGTGTTAATTTCATCGCCTAAAACTATGACTAAAACTATTCATTGACAGTCTTTTTTGCCATGACAAAAACTAGAGTAAAACTAACAAAAATAGATCTATGATGAATAAAACTGCCAAAAAGTAGGTTAAGTTTTTGTCAGAATGACTAAAACTAGACTAAAATGTAATTCAGTTTTTGTCAGACATTCAAAATCTGTGATATTTCCCCGCTGTGGGTAAATCTGTCAAAAAACAGTGCATCTGGATCTATTCTTCCTCTCAGCTGTAGAAAGCAGGGACCCCAGATGTGGCAGAGGGCAGAGAGCACACTAACATGATTTTGTGCCTTTTCATAAAACTAAAAGTAAAACTAAAAAGCGTATAAATGACTAAAATGTGACAAACTAGAATGCATTTCGTTTAAAGACTAAAACTTATACAAAAATTAAAAATAGCTGCCAAATTAACACTGGCCTGGTAGTCTGTCTCTATATGTCAGTCCTGCAATTGAGGTATGTAGGTTTTTTCAGAGGGAGAGGCAGAACAACTCAGTGGAAGCACCTACAATAATTTTTAAGTTCCAACAGGAAATCACAACTTAAAATGTGAAATTTGTATTTCTGTGTTTTAGTTTTTCCTGAGGACGTCCAGCAGCTGTCAGTGAGTAAAGAAGAGAAGCAGGAGTGGGGCTCCTGTTTGAACCAGAATATTCCTGGGCCATGGCACATTAAAGAGGAACCAGAGGAACTGTGGAGCAGTCAGGAGGAGCTTCAAGGACCAGAGGAGGATGATATCATCAAGTTCACTTTTTTCCCTATCCCGGTGAAGTGTGAAGATGATGAAGAGAAACCTCACTCCTCACATCATTATCAAAGACAGACTGAACAGATGGAAACAGGAGCTGATGGAGAGGACTGTGGTGGAGCAGAGGCAGCCTGGTGTTTTGATCCAGAGAGATACTTACGTCCAGAGACTGAGGTCCAGACTGATGAATCTTCCGATCCCGAGCCTGATGACAGTACTGATTGGTGGGAGATTACAGAACATCTGTCAAGTTTAAACTCAGTGGAAAAAATCACAGAAGAAAGAGCTAATACTGAGAAGAAATGGTATACCTGCTGTGAGTGTGGTAAAAAATTAAAATACAAATGTCATCTTACAGAGCATATGAGAGTTCACACAGGAGAGAGGCCCTTCAGCTGCCCTGAGTGTGGTAAAAGATTTACCCAAAAAAATCATCTTACTTTTCACATGAGAATTCACACAGGTAAGAAACCATTTGTCTGCACTGTGTGTGGCAAAGGATTTAACCGTAACATAAGTTTGACCAGACACATCGTAGTCCATACTAAAGAAAAGCCTTTCATCTGCCCTGTGTGTGGTAAGAGATTTACCCGGAAAGAAAATGTAACGGTTCACATGAGAAGTCACACAGGAGAGAAACCATGTGTCTGCTCTGAGTGTGGTAGAGGCTTTAGCCATCAAGTCATTTTGACCAGACACATGGTAGTTCACACCAAAGAAAAACCATTCAGCTGCTCTGTATGTGGTAAGGGATTTACTCAAAAAGGAAATATAGTTAATCATATGAGACTTCACACAGGTGAGAAACCATTTGGCTGCTCTGAGTGTGGTCAGAAATTCACCCAAAAGGGAGGTTTGAGTACCCACATAAAAATTCATAAAGGAGAGACACAATTCAGCTGCTTTGAGTGTAGCAAAACATTCAACTTAAAGTGTGGTTTGAAAGCTCATATAGCAATTCACAGAAAAGAGAGAGGCCTCAGCTGCTCTGAATGTGGTAAAACATTTAGTATTAAAGGTAACCTGACAACACATATGAAAGTTCATACAAGAGAAAACCCTTCAGCAGCATCCTCTGAAGACTGTTTGACTTAACATGTTTTCTTAAACCAAAGGAAAACTGTTCTGATGCCCTAAGTGTGAGAAAACATTTTGTCAGTAATATTCTCTCATACAGCATATGGTCATTCACATGGATGAGAAACCCTTCTGCTGCTCTCTATGTGGTGATAGATTTAAGTCTAAATCTAATCTGACACCTCATATGGCTGATGATACAGGAGAGACACCCTTCTGATGCACTTTACATTTTGAAAGATGTCAGTTAAGATTTCAAAAGTGTGTTAACCGTCAGAGCCTCTTCAGAACCAAACTGACAGAAACAAAAGCAGCCAGGAGCTCAGACCCAGAGACATTTACAACCATAGATTTTTCTGAACCTGACACTGAAACACTTATTATTAGAGATGTAATGGTTTCAAAATCTTATGGTACGATACTACCTTGGTAACAAGCCCACAGTACAGTATTTAAAGAAAACTTCAAATGAAGAAATGGAAAAAAGTGGCATCAGCATTTCTAAAAAATGACAGTATGTGCAAAAAAGTGCCATTGGTGAGCATTTGGCTTAACAATATAAACTCATACTTTGGCTCCAGCATGTTTCCTAACCTTCCTTAAGAGTCTTTTCAACTGGCCAGATGCTGCTTCTCACATCTTTGTGAATCTTTTTGGATTGATGATTTGCCAAGTGGCTCCTTATCCTCTTATTTCTTATAAAGTGTTTCATCGCAGTCTGGCTGTGTCCGCATATTGTTTTTGTTTGTCGGTCACCTTTTCTCCTTTTTTGTTTCTTGACACCGGGAAACCAAAATGCTTCCACATGTCAGATCTGATAGTCACAGAAGTCTCTGAAATCTCAAAAACTTCTGTCAATCTGGTCTCCCCTTCTAGATCAAGCCAGCGAGTGGAGCACCAAGGATGATGGGTATGCAAGGGCTGATGGTAGCTGTAGTTCCCTCTTCCCTTCACTCTGCTCCGCTAAAAAGACTTCACTTTTTGCCCTTAAGAGGAGACCTGTTGTTTGAAACCATCATGTGTCCACTCTGACACGAGGTGCTTCTATCACCATGATAACAGGATAAACCATTACATCTCTAACTATTTATGGAAGAGGACCAGAGGGAATCTTGGCATTCAGATGAAATATGACATTTTAATGCTTATGAATTTCAAAACTTTTGTACGTTTTTTTTTCCAAAAACAATAGTTGTTTAATTATTTTGAGGCAAAAAGCACTATTATTGTCAAAAACCAAGACACTTTAGCCTTGAATGATATAGTAATACATTGTAGTAACTGCTGTAATCTTAGAATTAAAAGTCAGATGAAACATAAGACTTTAACCTTTGGAGTTAAAATGGCTTTAAATAGCTGTTGAATTATTATTTTTTGTTGTAAGATTAATATCTTTTTGCTCTGAATAAGATATGTACATTTAAGTTTCTGTTACCTTTACTTTTATATTACATATATACTGTTATTTTGGATGGAACTGACTGTCAAAACAACCCTAAGGAATTAGTTTTTTAAAACAATCAATGGGTCAAAGTGATGGTTCTTGTTTCAACAGTGTTTAATCTCTATTTTACCACACTGAGCCACAGCTTCACACTTACCTGTGTTTTGTATTAGTTTGTGTTGTCTTTCTCTTTTGTTTCAGTATCTGTCAGCACAAATCTTTTGATCTTAAATTTGTCCTTTGCCTTATCATTTTGACCTTTTTTTTTTCTAAGTTTAAAAAAAAATGCCATTAATTTTTTAAATATTACCCTTGAATTAGAAGACCATAGTTCTTTAGGAAGTTTTTAAACTATATTTAAGTTTAAAGTTATTAAATATTTTGTGAATATTATTGTTGATACCATTCTCACCAATAAAGCATCTTGTAAAAATCCATGATTATAGTGACACTGGATGTTCACTGTTATGTGCAGTGTTTTTTTTTTTTTTTCTTTTGTCTTTTCTGAGTTTTTTGAATAACAGAAGATAGATGTAAATATTTGTTCTTATCTTTTAAGGGTTTATTACTTCAGAAGCAGTTTTGTTATTTTTTATTTGGATTTAAACTCCTTTTTTTCTTTATTTTAAAATATTTCTGGTTTACAGAGGTGGGAGGAGAGCAAAATTATTGTACTCAATTAAGATTACAGTTACTTTGGTTAAAACATACTAGTAAAAGTAAAAAGTATTTAAGGTATACTTTAAGTGCTGAGAAGCTACTGAGGAGTTGTATAGAAAAACAGGATGTTTCCTCATTATAGAATAGATCTCCAACCAGGTTGTTCAGATGCAGGACAAACAAAAGTAAACTTTAAAAATGTATGAGAATTAACATAACTGGAAGACCTGTTGACTGTTTGAGTGTGACAACAGATTTGACTGTAAGAGAAGACCAATCACATGGTGATTAATAACAGTGAAAAACCTTTGGCTGCTCTTTGTTGGGATAGAGTTTTACCCAAAGAAGGAAGTTTGACTGATCACATGAGAATTCACACAGGTGTGAAACCTTTCGTCTGCCCTGAGTGTGGTCTGAAACTTACCTACAAATTAGGTTTAAGTGATCACATGACATTTCACATGACATTTTCCTTTGTTGTCCCTTCTCCTCTGAGCTATAAACAACCATGTTGAGAAAATGATTTTTAATCACCTATTATTTTTATCGTTTTTGTGATAAATATTCACATGAAAGCCAAGTTTTATGTTTGTGCAATTGTTACATTTCCCCCCAAAGAAAACACAAATTTTATAAGAAAGTTTCACTGGGTGAATTTTCACTGGGTTTTTGTGGGGGAATAAAAACATCCAGTTTCTTAAAATCTAAGAAATCATAACACAGTTCTGTGAAGATTTTGAACGACAGAGACTTGTTTAACTTTAGTAAGTGACTGATCAAAGATTAGTTCAATTTCTTCCATAAACTTACGCTCTACCTTTATTTTGGAGGCCAGATCAGCGCACAGGAAATGGCATTGTTGTTTCCGGGTCTTGAAAGCTCTGTCGTAGAGCAGTTGTCATGTTAGCTAGTCTACCAAAGGCCAGAAAACTCCGAAGAAGAAGTTAGCATGTTAAGATGATCCACTGTCCCGAAAGAGTGAAGAATATCTTCGGAAAGTGCTAAGAGTTGACTGTTCTGAGCGATTTTTTGACGTTGGAAAATGTCCAAGTTTCGGGGTCTTTTAGGTTTGAGTTCTTTCTTCTTTTATAAACTTATTTACTGAAAATACTTCAGAGAGCTTAGCCTTTAGCTAACTTAACAGCCATGCGCATTACACGGTCAGCCTGAGCTGTGTGGCTTTATTTTCTGGTTTTAAAAACCCGTTGCCGACTATTTAATGATGGTTTTTCTGATAAAATGTCTTATATGAGTGAAATTCGGGCTTATGAGGGGAGCTGGACCTCATTTCTTCGCGTCGACCACAACCCCAGTTGCTAACTGGTTAGCGATCGTTACATAATAACTTATTTTTCATGGCTTGCTGAATATCAGATTAGATTAGTATCGCAAAGAAGACCTATTGTGTCTGTACAGCTGTATGCATTTATTTCACTGAATTAATGGAGCAATTTCACAATAAAAGTAAATTTCACAATAAAAGTCTTAACAAGCTAAGATTAAAAATCTACTTAAAAAATAATAGAAAGTACTTCCATTAGCATCTTATTGTATTATTGTAGTAGAAATCATATATCAATCCCAATTTAAATTCTACAGCAACAAAATCCCCATCTTCTAGTCATTAAAACTGGTGTGTTCTACTGAGCCTATTAAGTCTTGTAAGAAATCTGAATTCTGTCTGAAGATTTGAGCTCCTCTGTGAATTTTCCATTCAAGTCCTGCTCCTTAGATACCTAAACTTAAAACAAAAAAGTAAGGCAATTTGTGTTTGGTACATTATTTCTTTGTTGTAACAATGCTTCTTGGTAGTAAATCCTATACCGCTGGAAAGCCTGTTTATTACCCTTTTAAATGATGCCACATTTGTAAGGATCATGCGTTTGTGGGATGAGCAGCAGAGCTGAGTATGTGGGTTGCGCCCATGAAAAATGTGCCAGATCTTCTCTGCCAGTGCCAAACAGCTTATTCTGCCATTGACTCTTGTTTGGTGTTTGGTGGATTGGATGATTGAAGTTTGAGGAAACAAGACATTGACAATTTAACAATTTATTCATTTAACAAACAGGAGCCTCAGTAGTGTGTGAAAGAATCATACACAGCCACAACAGCCTGGCTCCTCCTCCTCATGCTGGTCACCAGCCTGGTCACACACTGCTGTGGGATGGCATCCCATTCTTCAACCAGCATTTGTCGCAAGTCAGCCAGTGTGGTTGTGTTGGTCACTCTGGCACCAACAGCACACCCAAGCTGATCCCACAAGTGTTCAATGGGGTTAAGGTCAGGACTGCTGGCAGGCCAGTCCATCCTCTCCACTCCCAAACTCTGGAGGTAGTCTCTGATAAACACCGCTGTGTGGGGGCGAGTGTTGTCATCTTGGAGGATAGAGTTCTTGCTGACAGGGTGAGAAAACAGTATTCTTGGGGTGTTATCTTCTTGGGACGCCCACTTCGGGGCCTGTCTCTGACATTCCCCATTATATAGAACTTGGCCTTCAGTTTGGAGATGGTACTAGGGTTCACTCCAAACAATGCCGCAACTTGGTTTTGTGGAACACCAGCTTGAAGTTGCCCAATCGACGGGTCCTATCCAGATCAGTCAAATGTGGCGTACCGATTCTTGAAGCAGACATCTACTGACCACTGTAGCAGGGCCCATGCTCACAGGTGCTGCCAATCGGCCACCTGGGGGTACCAGAAGCTCAAAACAAGAGTCAATATCAACAGCAAAATCAGCTGTTTGGCATTGGCAGAGAAGATTTGGCACATTTTTCATGGGCGCAATCCACATACTCAGCTCTGCTGCTCATCCCACAAATGCATGATCATTACAAATGTGGCATCATTTAAAAGAGTAAAAAACAGGCTTTCCAATGGTATAAGATTTATTACCAAGAAGCACTGTTACAACAAAGAAATAATGTGCCAAAATCCAATCGCCTTACTTTTTGTTTTAAGTTTAGATTAACTACAGCTGCATTTATACCGTAACTGGTGCTTATTGTTGCATTTGACCTTTTTGGTTGTTGGTAGTTTTGTCCAGCTGGCTACTCTACACTTTTTATTTTATTTATTCAAACTTCATGTTGACATAACATTTAAGACCCAAATTTAACCACTGTCTGAAGTCATCATCTTTCGAATCAGGACATTTTCATCTCTTCAGGCTTGGGTGTTTATGTCAGTCAGTCTGTTGCTCTTGTAGACTTAAACCAATGAGATTTTTTCCCCTTTTTTATTGTAGTTAGTTTTGTAAGCACAAAATACAGTGACACTGTATGTAAGGCAAATGGCGTCTAAGGGTCTTCTCCCAGCAAATTTAATTTAGGCATATTTGCATTTACATTTCCCTGCATTCTTATCTGTCTTATGAAACCAAATTCATGTACAATGAGAGAGCCAGAGGTCAAAGCAGCACTGTCAAGACAAGCTGTTTTTGTAAACTTTACAGGTAAAGATGTTAAAAAGATTTTTCTCTTTCTGAATAAAAATTCCAGAACTATCATTGAATGATGAAAAATAAAATAAGATGTTAGAAAAAATGTCAGTCTTCACAATCCCAAGCTTTGCTTTAATATCAATGATTTTACCTTTGTGTGTGTTTCTGTATTTTAGTTGTCCCTGTGGTGATCCAGTCGCTGTCGGTGAGGGAAGAAGAGGTTTCCTCCTAGCCGCATGAGGGAAAATCCAGTCTGGACCAGGAGATTAGTGAGCCTCTGCACATTAAAGAGGAACCAGAGGAAGTGTTGAGCAGTCAGGAGGAAGAGCAGAGTCATGAGCCAGAGGAGGATGATAAAAGGTTCACTTTTGTTCCTGCCCCTGTGAAGAGGGAGGAAGATGAGGAGAATCCTCAGTCCTCACAGATTTGTCAGAGACAGACTGAAGAGATGGAAACAGGAGCTGATGGAGAGGACTGTGGAGGAGAAGAGGCAGCCAGGTGCATTGACCCAGAGAGAGATGTGCATCCGCAGACTGAGGTTCAGACTGACGAATCCTCTGACCCTCAGACTGATGGATCTTCTGACCCTCAGACTGATGGATCTTTTGACCCTCAGACTGATGGATCCTCTGACCCTCAGACTGATGGATCTTCTGACTCTCAGACAGATGAATCTGAGAGTGATGACAGCACTGATTCAAGGGAAACAACAGAACATCAGTCAGGTTTAAAGTCAGTGGAAAGAAGCACAAGAAAGAGAGCAAAGACTGAGAAGAAATCATACATGTGCTCTGAGTGTGGCCAAAAATTTGCCTCTGAAATAATTTTGACCAATCACATGGCATTTCATACCAGTGACAAACCTTTCAGCTGCTCTGTGTGTGGACGGAGTTTTATCAAACAAGTAAATTTGAATAGTCATATGAGAGTTCACAAAGCTGGGAAACCTTTTGTCTGCTCTGAGTGTGGTCTGAGATTTACCTTCAAAGAGGGTTTATGTTATCACATGAAAAGCCACAGAGTACTAAAACCTTTTGGCTGCCCTGAGTGTGATCGGAGATTTTCCCAAAGAGGGGACCTGCTCAAACACATGGAACTACATGAAGTAAATCCACAACTCAGCTGCCCTGAGTGTGGCGAAAAATTTAACTTGAGATGTGGTCTGAAAGCTCATCTAGAAAATCACATAAGACAGCAAGACTTCAGCTGCTCTGAGTGCGGTCAATTGTTTAACTGTCTAGTAAGTCTGTCCAAACACATGGAAGTTCATACCAGAGAAAAACTTTACAGCTGCTCTGAGTGTGGGAAGACATTTGCCCAACGAGGAAGTTTGAGTGTACACATGACTATTCACACAGGAGTAAAACCTTTTGCGTGCTCTGAGTGTGATAGGAAATTTACCCAAAGAGGAGACGCGATGAAACACATGAGAAATCAACAAGCACCAACACAACTCAGCTGCATTATGTGTGGCAAAAAATATAACCTAAAGTGTGGTCTGAGTGCTCATCTGAGTGCTCACAATAAAGAGAAAGACTTCAGCTGCTTTAAATGTGGCAAGAGATTTACTCATGGAGGTGATCTGAACTCGCATATGTTGGTTCACATGAAACGAAAAACATGCTGACACCCTCAAACATCTAGTCAGCGAGATTATCAGACATGACGCTTGGGAATTGACATGAAGAGAAACCCTTGAGATTTTCTGAGTGTTGTGAAAGATTTAAGTTCATTTTTAATCTGATGGCACATAAGGCCAGCTACACAGGAGAGACACCGTTCTGCTGTTCTTTAGCAAGTCATTTACAACCAGAGGCTGAAATAAACACTGCAGACTTTTCTGAACCTGAGACTGAAGACACTTAATATTGGAAGAGGAGAGATCATTGGTATTGTTTACCACCTAAAAAATGGAGGCTTTCTTTCTTTTAGTGATGTCATACTGTTAAGAGAACACTGAATGTAGTAACGACTCTATTTTAAGTATATATTGGGAACCCCTTGATGATGCCTCAAATACTTTTTGAAGGCTGTTTTTGCTTTAAAATTATTTTTTCTTTTGAATAAAGTAGGAAGGTTTAAGTTGTTATAACGTTTCCTTTTATGTTGCTTATATACAGTTAAAATGGGTTTATTCAACTGTTAAACCATCCTCTGGAATATTCTGGTATAGATGGTCCATTGGGTCAAACTGATTCTTTAGGGGTTAATCTTCAGGTTGTTCTCACTATCATAGTGAGAAAACTTTTTTGGAGCAACTCCAAAAGTTCCTGTCTTTCTTAGACGATTTGCTTCAACACTCTACTTAAGAGCAACCAGTGGATCTGTTCAACAATGCGTGGCATGCTCCCTCTCCAAGTTTCTAGGTGATAACACAAAGGCATCACCTGTCTTAACATAAAATGATCATTTGTGAGCCCCTCTTAATAAATTTGTTGTAAATTGACCAGAGAATATCAGTACTGTTTACCCTCTGGAAAACTGTGGCTTTCTCTCAGTGGTATGGAATAGAACACTGTTGAGAGCACTGAAAGTAGTCATACCTTCATTTGGCATTGTCTCTTGGGACCCCCCTGAATATGAGATGGTTCATCTCAAGTGCCCATCCCTTTAATCAAATTTCAATCTCTTCAAGTAAACTGCACAAGGAGAAAAACATGTTGGAATGCAGTATTTGAGTTTTAATGCTAGTGATTTTGAAAAGTTTTATGCTGTTTTGTTTCCACAAACAATGCTTGTTTCGATAATTTGAGGCAAAACAAGCAAACAAAAATGCTTGCATTGTTGAAATAAACTAGAAGTTTTCTGGTCACAAAGTCTTCCTTTTTCCCTTCAGCCTTAAAATCACCAAACAAACTTCTGTAGGATCTCAGAGACATGGAAATTGCCAGACCTTACTGTCTCAGATCAAGACATTTCTCCCCCAAAAAATCTGCAGAAAAAATGTATTATTTTGTTTTAACAAAGAAACTGTAAGCCAACAAATGGCAATCATATTGATTTTTTTTTTTTTTAATTCAGATAGTATGCATCACTGCAGCCCTCCGCTGATCTGAGCCTTATCGCAGAGTGGCTAAACCAGTGGGTAACTGGGGGCCACATGTGGCCCTCCCCTTCACTCATTATGGACTTTAAGTTAATTTCAACTACCCAGAAATTTAAGAAATGGAGAAATGGCACCTGAAAAAGTAGTACAATTCTGGAGTTATCTTTAACTTAGCAAGAAGATATAATTGGCTTTCATGGTCACTGTAAGAATCTTTTGAAATTGTTGTTAAATGCAGTTGTATGAGAATATAGACATGTAAGTTAAACATTTGGAGATAACATTTATATTCTCTAAAAAACTCTTACTGGCTTAAATTTCACAATCTATTACAATCTGACTCGAAATAAATACACATCTGCTTTAAAGTTGTCCTTGCAACTTGAAGCTTTAAACTGTAATTTGGGGGCTTTTATTTGAGAAGGGCAGCTGAAGAGAGACGGGGGGGGGACGCACTAAACAGCAGAAAGACTGAGATGATGCTATGACCAGTCCATTCAGGACTTTAAAGCCTCTGTGTATGGGTTCCTGCTCTACCCACTAAGCTAAACTTCAAATTTCCTTTATGTCCCGTATCATTTGTGCTGAAACGGACAACTTTTGCAAATTATTTTTATTCCCTTATCTTATCATTTGTTTTTATTCACACATTATCCAAGTTTTATGTGTGTGCAGCTCTGTGAAGAGTTTGACTTCACTAGCTTTGTTATGTGATGGATGAATACTAACCAATTGTTTGTTTAGATTTTATTTTGAAGGCCAGATCAGTGTACTGCATCATTTCAAGTATGCGTTTTGGACATACCTTCCTCAACAGTACATTAAAAATCATTGGTTAACACCGAACGGGAACGTACGAATTCTGTGGGGTACAAGAGACTTTGGAACATGTAGTTATTCATGTAAAAATATAAAAAACAAAGAATAGTTTTGAAGAATAAATTAACTAAAGAGCACATCAGGTTGGGGCTAAATGAACTGCTATTGTTAAATTCAGGAAACAACGTATACAGAGCTTTATTTCAATTTTTTGAAAAAAACAACAACAACAACAAAAACCCTCAAACCATAATGTAGTATTATCCTATCTCAAAGGAGGAAACTTTTCAGGAATCTGGGTGCAGCTGGAGAGACTGTTTTCAGCATGCACACACTGCTGAATCTGGAAGACTGGAACAATATGAAGAAGCTTCTGCAGTATCTGCACTCCATTGGAGTATACAACAGAATATGATTGAGTATTAACAGAAATCGCATGGAACAGTAGAGGGCAGCAATACGCCTTGGATGCGTCTAGTCTGCCAAAACCAAAGAAGAAGAAGAAGAAGTAGTATTATCCTAGAACAGTTCCGATCCACACTCCAGTTCAGAAGATGGTGGTAATGCACCTACATGCTGTTTACCAACCGTCATTAAAATACCCGAAGAAGAAGTGTACCGGAAGTGGCGTTTTTGTTTATTTGTCTTGGAAAAACTTTTGCCGTAGAGTAAAGTTAGCATGTTAATGCTAGTGTTCAAAGTTGACTTTTATCTTCCTTCTTTGACTCTTGGATGTTGGTAAAATGTCGGGCTTTCGGGGTCTTTCAGGTTTGTTTCTTTTATTCCTCTATAAACGTGTTTCCTGTCAGAGAGCTGAGCCGTTAGCTACAGTTCACATAGCCTTAGCTAGCTACAGGTAACAATATTACTTTATTTTCTGGGGCTTCATTTTTTTTTTGTTGGCTATTTAATGAATATTAGTCGGAAATGATTTCTGATTATGAGGGAAATTCGGATTTATGACTGGAGCTGGACCCAGTTTGTTCGTGTGGACCACAACTTCGGCTGCTAACTGGCCTGTGGTCGAGGATTTACAGTTTTTATAGTTTGCTGAAAATCAGAGTAGATTAAATTACTTTTTCAATTTTAACCTTTAATTTCTGATTTCGAAAATGTACATTTTCCATATTTTTTAACCTTGAAAAATGTTAAACCGAGAATATTTCTTTTGCAATTATCTATAAAATAGAATAGGGTTTTTTTTTTTAAACAATTCCCAAATAAAACAAATACAGCAAATTATAAAATAAGGTGATTCCCTTTAAATAACAACAGTGGGGCTTATGTTCATGGCTTTGAATTTATATGATTTTCTGAAGGAGTATCTATATTTACATTCTCAGGCAGAGGGGGAGAAAATTCCTGGTTTCCTGGTTTAATCTAGCCTCAGAAATCTGGAAAACTCTTATCTAATTTTTTGTGTTTTTGACAGAAAATGGGGAAAGAAATGAAAATCAACAAGCCGTTTTATTTCATTTCAGTCACATAAACAGAAAATCGTAATTTTTAAAAGGGGGATCCAATTTTTGTTATGTTTCTTTTATTTTTTCAATTCTGTTTTGTTTGTTTTTGTTAGTTATCTTGTTTTTATAAAATATTAGAGGAAGGAAAATCATTTGACCCAGTGAGAAAGGTAAACATTTCAAAATAAAAGCCTCCATGTAAAAATAATAGCTAATGTTTGATATATAATATAAATTGTAAATGTACTGGTAAAATTAATGGCCAGTGTTATTAATAGACAAAAATAAATAAGTAAATAGAACATAAGCCTGAATTGCTGGTGGTATTTATGTTTTTTCTTTTAATTCTCCTCTTTGTTTTTTTAATGAATCATTTATTTGTGCACACAATGATAAATGAACCTTTCCACCAAAAATACAGTCATGAAAATAAAAATTTTGCTTATGTACATGAATAAATACTGCAGGCATGTCAGGCTTATATGTGTATTTTTTTAATCATTTATTCAGCTATTTATTTTTGTTGAATGATAATATATTTCATTACTTTTCCAGTACATTTACATTATATATCATACATTGTATATAGAGCAACTAGGCCTGTTTTACTGTAAAACACAATGGATGGCTATCATATCAACATGGAGACATATTTTGAAATGTACACCTTTCCCATTGGGTCACATGATTTCCCTTCCCTCTAATCTTTTATCAAAAGAAAATAGCTTGAAAAAAAACATAACTGAATGAATAAAATTGGCCCCCTTTAATGTGTTTTTTTTTTTTCTAATTTTGTCACAGAAATGAAAGAACAGGAAACGGCTAGTCAAACAGGAAATAGAACTCCCAGAAAATAAACAGAGCCTCTCTACAGTCACACTGCCCTCTGCAGCTGAGTAGACTCTCTCACTTGGGACAGAAGTGGCTGGTATGGTGAGGCATGCTTTTGTAAGAGGAGAAAGCAAAGTTTTCTTTCCACCACTGGAGTGGACGGCTCCACTTCACAATGTTGCTCCAGGGATGATTAGCTTGTGTCAGAGCAGTCCCGGCAGTTTCTGTTTGGATGGTGGCCGCTGAGCTCTGTTCGAAGAAAACCGTGCGTTGCCATGCAAGCTTTATGATTCCAAGCTTTGATTTTATATTGAATAATGTTACCTTCATGTGTGTGTTTCTGTATTTCAGTTTTCCCTGATGTGGTCCAGCTGCTGTCAGTGAGTAAAGAAGAGGTTTCTCCTGAGCAGCATGACGGGAGCTCCAGTCTGAAACAGGAGATTAGTGAGCCTCTGCACATTAAAGAGGAACCAGAGGAACTGTGGAGCAGCCAGGAGGGAGAGCAGAGTCATGAACCTGTCCCTGTGAAGAGTAAAGAAGATGAGGAGAAACCTCAGTCCTCACAGATTTATCACAGACAGACTGAAGAGATGGAAACAGAAGTTGATGGAGAGGACTGTAAACCAGAGACAGGGGGAGCCAGGTACTTTGATCCAGAGAGAGATTTACATCAAGAGACTGAGGTCAAACTTGAAGACTTGTCTGATCCTGAGAGTGATGACAGCGCTGATTGGAGAGAGATGACAGAACACCAGTCAGGTTTAAAGTCAGTGGGAAGAAGAACAAGAAAGAGAGCAAAGACTGAGAAGAAATCACAAATCTGTACTGAGTCAACAAGAATTCACACAGTGGAAAAACCTTTTGGCTGTTCTATATGTGGCAAAAGCTTTGACTCTAAAATCATTTTGACCAATCACATGGTAATTCATAACAATGAAAAACTGTTTAGCTGCTCCATGTGTGGATGCAGTTTTACCCAAAAAGGAAGCTTGACTAATAACACGATAATTCACAAAGGTGTGAAACCTTTTGTCTGCTCTGAGTGTGGTCTGAGATTTACCTACGAAGAAGGTTTAAGACATCACATGATACTTCACAGAAGGGAAAAACTTTTTAGCTGCCCCAAGTGTGGTAGGGCATTTACCAAAAAAGGAAGTTTGAGCTTACATATGAGAATTCATTCAGGGGTCAAACCTTTTGCCTGCTCTTAGTGTGATAGGAAATTTACCCAAAGAGGAGACGTGAGGAAACACATGAAAAATCAGCAACAGACACAACTCAGCTGCTTTGAGTGTGGCAAAAAAATTTAATCTCAAGTGTGGTTTCATAGATCATCTGGCAGATCACAAAAAGAGAGAGACTTTAGGTGCTCTGAGTGTGTCAAGAGATTTACTCAAGAAGAAGATCTGACGTCACATATGTTGGTTCACAAGGTCAATGAGATTATCAGACACAACATGTGAGAATTGACATGAATGAGAACCTCTTCAGTGTTTCAGAGTGTTATGAAAGATTTAAGATCAGTCTAATCTGACAGCTCATATGACCCATCATACAGGAGAGAAACTGTTCCACTGCTCTTTATTGAGACATTTACAACCACAGACTGAGATAAACGCTGAAGACATTTCTGAACATGACACTGGAAACATTTATTATTGGAAGAAGAGAGATCATTGGTATTGTTTACCCCCTGAAAAATGGTGAATTTATTTATCTTAGTGATAAAACATGTAACTGTTGAGAGAACACTCTGAATGTAGTAATACCTCCATTAGAACTATATATTGGGACCACTTTGATGATGCCTCAAATCATTTTTGAAGGCTGTGTTTGTGTTAAGATAATTTTCTTTTTCTTTTGAATAAAATATGTAGGTTTAAGTTGCTATAACTTTTCTTTTTATGTTGCATTTATTCAGTTAACGGATGTAATCGATTGTTAAACCAACCTTCAGGAAGAATGTTGTATAAATGGTCCATTGGGTCAAACTGATGCTTCTTTATTGTTTTGCTCCTTTCTTTTTTCTACAGAGTTTAGTCTTCCAGGTTCTACATTCAGACATAGCATCATTGTGGGAAAACAAGATTTTTTTTTGCGCAACTCCAAAACTTCCAGTCTTTTTTTTTTTTTTTAGAAGAACTGCATCGGCCACCCTAATTTAGGCGGAGGGGTGGATCTTTTCAACAATGTGTGGCATGTTTCCTCAATGGGACAAAGTTTTTAGAAGCTAACACAGAGCCATCACTTCAGCCTTTGTGTCTTAACATAAAATAGTTACTTTTGAGGCTCTTTTAATAAAGATGTTTTAAATAGACTTAAAGAATTCAAATAAAAAGAACATTTCATGATCCTAAAACATGTTAAACACTGAGTCTAAATGGCAGGATATCAGAGAAACAAGCAACTCAAGACTCATACATGACAGTAAAAAAAAGTTGCAGGTAGGCAGCTACAAAATATTAATACATGGAAAGGGGGGCCACTCAAAAGCCAAGTCCCCTGGGAGGCCGACATCAGGAAGCCAATGAAGAGAAGCCAGCACTTGAGTCATATTTACAAGCTCTGGTCAGAACACAGGCTTCTGAATTCTGTGCCATCTGCAGACCTTGAAAACTCTTCTTTTTCAAAGCTGACTGGGGCACATTAGGATAATCCATTGGAGATTAAACAACATGAGTAAGGATCTTTGTGTCATTAAAAGACAGCATTATAGCAATCTTTGGAAAATAGCTGAGGTGAATGAAGACTTCCCTAGTCACCTCTTTTATCTGAAAGTCAAATTAAAGGATCAGATTAAGACAACACTATGATTCTTAACTCTGCAATGATCAACAGTAGAGCTTTCCAAAGATTCTAATTTTTAATCACGGTTAATTATGCCCTTTTTTTTAACGCTCCAAAATTCCACTATTTTGCATTTTAAACTGTTTTGTGTTATTTTTGGTCTTAAACTAAGGTTGACTGACTGACAGTTATGAAAATGACCCACTTTTTTAGGTAGATTAAAGACTTTAACATGTACTGAGCCATGGGAAAAGGAAGTTGTTATGAAATGAAAGGAAATAAGCGAACAGAAAAAGTTCATGTTTGATAACACAAGGTGTAAATGACTTAAATCGTTGGCTGAGCAGTCCACATATTTTTTTTAAGTCAAACGAGGTGTTAAGGAGTGGTGGTGGACTAATTTTACATCACTGTGGCCGCAGAGAGATGCTGGCGTGGCACAACTATGTTCGTTAAAGGGACAAGAAAGCGATTAAATGTGATTAATTATGATTTCAAAACAAAACAAGACATAATGCACTAATTGTAGTTTAAGATGTTATTTTTAAGCATCATTCTCAACAAGAGCCATCACATCGACCCTCAGCAAACCCTGAAACAAATCCATTATGACCTTCACCATCCTTTATTGTCAGTCAGAAGTAATGCTAAGCTCAAGCTTTAACCTTGTCATTTTACCACCTCTTATTATCTCACTGTCATTTATTATTTTAGGTTATACTCATACAACTTTAGCTTTTTGTCAACATTTTCATTTAGGCTATTCGCCACTGATTAGAGTAATTATTGTAACTCTTAAATAACTATTGCTTTTCAGGTCACCTATTATCTCATTGTTTGTTTGTACTAAATATTCACTTAAAGGCTAAATATTTATGTTTGTGCAGTTCTGTTAAGAGTTTGATAGGGAATTTACAAACTTGCACTGTGGTTGAGTAATGATAACTTCACATTTGTTCGATTTATTCCATAAACCAAAATTCTGCTTTTATTTTGAAGGCCAGATCAGTGCACAGGAAGTGGCGTTTTTGTTTCCGGGTTGTGAAAGCTCTGTCGTAGAGCGTGTTAAGACGATCCATCGTCGCGACGGAGCGGAGATATCCTAGAAAAGTAACCTTTCTTGTCCTTCTTTGACTCTTTGGTGTTTTTAAAAATGTCCCTGTTTCAGCGTCTCTCAGGTTTGTGTTCTTTCGTCTCCTATAAACTTTTTTTCCTGTAAATTTCAGAGAGCTTAGCCGTTAGCTAACGATCACGTCCACACAGCTCAGTGATAGCCTTGGCTAGCTCCAGGTAACAATATTACTTTATTTCTGGACTTATAAACTCTTTGATTACTATTTCACGATTATTTGTCTGAAATAATTTCTTATAATGAATGAAATTCGAGCTCATGACGGGAGTTGGACCTTTAGCTAGATGTACTACAGCTGCATTGTTATTTGGTGTTTTCCCCTTTTGTTGTGTCCTATTTATAGTGTCCTTTTTCATCACTGGTGATTTTTATTATTTTGAAATTTGAACAAAAACTTGACAGCCTGCTTTCCGGTTATTATTAGTCTGCATTGCCTTGTGACAAATGAGGAAGAATGAAAGAGTCAGCAGTAAGAAAAAAAAAACGTTTTTCAATAATTTTTAGAAATAGATTTTGTTATGACTTTGCTCTTCATAAATAAAAACTGATGATTGAATGATGAGAAATTAGATGTAAGGGATTGAAAAAAAAATGTCAGATTTCACTTTTCCAAGCTTTGTTTTTATGTTAAATGATTTTCCTTTCATGTGTGTTTCTGTATTTTAGTTTTACCTGTGGAGGACCAGCAGCTGTCAGGGAGTAAAGAAGAGGTTTCCTCTGAGCAGCAGAAGATCTTCAGTCTGAACCAAGAGATTCCTAGGCCTCTGCACATTAAAGAGGAACCAGAGGAACTGTGGAGCAGTCAGGAAGGAGAGCAGATTCATAAGCCAGAAGTCCATGTGAAGAGTGAAGATGATGAAGAGAAACATCAGTCCTCACAGCTTTATCAGAGACAGACTGAACAGATGGAAACAGAAGCTGATGGAGAAGACTGTAAACCAGAGACAGAGGGAGCGAGGTACTTTGATCCAGAGAGGGATTTTCAACCAGAGACTGAGGCCCAGACTGAACACTCTTCTGATCCTGAGACTGATGACAGCGCTGATTGGAGGGAGACATCAGAAGACCAGTCAGGTTTAAAGTCAGCAGACAAAAGCACAAAAAAGAGATCAAAGACTAATAAGAAACCACACGTCTGCTCTGAGTGTGGTAAAATATTTCAATACAACTCTCGGCTTAGATATCATATGAGAACTCACCCGGTTGGAAAACCTTTCGGCTGCTCTGAGTGTGGCCTAAGATTTGACCATGAATTGAAATTGACCAAACACATGGTCATTCATAACAATATAAAACCGTTCAGCTGCTCCGCGTGTGGACGGGGTTTTACCCAAAAAGGAAGCTTGACTAATCACATGACAATTCACACAGGTGTAAAACCTTTTGTCTGCTCTGAGTGCGGTCTAAGATTTGCTTACGAAGATGGTTTAAGTTCTCACTTGAGAATTCACACAGTAAAACCCCTGAGCTGCTCTGAGTGTGGCAAATATTTTAACCAACAATGGACTTTTACCAGACACATGAGAACTCACTCGAAAGAAAAACCGTTTTCCTGCTCTGAGTGTGGTCGGACATTTGACCAAAGAGGAGGCATGGTTAAACATGTGAAAAATCATGAAGTACAGACTCAACTGAGCTGCTTTATGTGCGGCAAAGTATTTAACCTGAAGTGTGGTCTGAAAGCTCATCTGACAAATCACAATAAAGACAAAGACTTCAGCTGCTCTAAGTGTGGCAAAAGATTTACTCAAAGAGGTGATCTGACCTTACATATGTCAGTTCACTCAAAACAAAAAACATCCTCTCGCCCTTAGCAGGATCAAACATCTAGTCTCAAAGATTATCAGACACAACACATGAGAATCAACACAAATGAAAAACCCTTGATATTTTCTGAATGTGATGAAAGATTTAAGATCAGTCTAATCTGACAGCTCATGTGACCCATCATACAGGAGAGAAACCATTTCGCTGTTCTTTATCGAGACACAACCAGAGACTGAGATAAACGCTGAAGACTTTTCTGAACATGGAAATTTATTGGAAGAAGAGAGATCATTGGTATTGTTTATCATCTGAAAAACGATTGGGGCTTTGTTAGTGATGTAAAATTTAATACTGCTGAGAGAATACTGAATGTAGAAATACCTTCATTTGGAACTATCTCATAGGACCCCTTAAAAATGAAACAATTCATTTCAAAAAGCTGACCCTCCAATAAAATGTCACATTTCACTCTCTTCAAGATGCACCAAACCTCATAGAGAAAAAAAAACATGTTGAGGTGAAATATTTGAATTTTGGTGCTCATGATTTTCATGATACCTTAAATCATTTTTGAAGGCTGTGTTTGCTTCAAGATTATTTTCTTTTTATTTTGAATTAAGTATATAGGGTTAAGTCTTTACAACTTTTACTTTTATGTTGCATTTATACAGTTATTATAGGTGCTATTGATTGTTAAACCAACCCTCAGGAAGAATGTTGTATAAATGATCAATTGGGTCAAACTGATGCTTTTTTATTGTTCTGCTCATTTCTTTTTCTGCAGTGTTTAATCTTCAGTGTACTACCTTCAGACATTCAGATGTAAGCTTTTCCTTTGCTTTATCATTTCTGACCATGATTTGTTTTTCAGAGTTTAAACAAACTTAAACAGTTTAAGCCAACAGTTTCACCCTCACCTTCGACAACTCTTCTGTCTCTCCCTCCACACAAGTCAAGAATTTGGGTGTCATCCTTGACGGCACTCTATCTTTCCAAACACACCTCAATAATGTCACCCGGTCGGCATACTTCCATCTACGTAACATTAATCGCCTCCATCCTTCCCTCACCCCCAGCAGCACCGCCATCCTTAATTAATGCACCTCACTTCTCTCTGGTCTCCCCCTCAAGTCCCTCCATAAACTGCAACTGGTTCAGAATGCTGCAGCCTGGATTATCACCAAAACCCCTTCCATTCATCACATCACCCCTGTTCTCCATCAGCTTCACTGGCTCCCAGTCACACACCACATCACCTACAAAATCCTTCTCCGAACCTTCAAAGCCCTCCATAACCTCGTCCTCCATACCTGACTGAACTCCTCCACATAAACACACCCAGCTGGACTCTCAGGTCATCGTCCTCCATCAGCCTCACTATCCCTCTGGTACGCATGACCACCATGGTGTCCAAAGCCTTCAGCCGCTTTGCTCCCCGCCTCTAGATCTCCCTCCCACCGGACATCTGAAACATTGACACTTTGACAATTTTTAAATCACACCTCAAAACCCACCTGTTCAAACAAGCATACTCACCCTGACTGACACTATGCAGATTTCCCCTCTTTTTAACTGTCACTTGTTTTTTAACTTGTTTATTTCACTATTTGTTTTTATCTGTTTTGTACGGTGTCCTTGGGTGTTTTGAAAGGCACCTATAAATAAAATGTATTATTTTTATTATTATTATTATTATTAAATTGCCACGAATCTTTATCCTTGAAATGAATGGAATTAGATCAACCACCAAAGTGTTTGTTTTTTTGTTTGTTTGTTTTTTTATCAGGAGAGACTTAATACGAGTTTAACAATAATATATTTTACAAATTTTAATAAAAGAGAAATATGCAAAATCTTTGGCAATTAGACTGTAATGACTTTATGTATTTGAAGGGGCAGTGAGTAAAAAACATTAGGAATATATTACGCCCCTGTGGAGCTTAGACACTGGAGGTGGTGTTGCTGTGGAATGCAGGATCAGATGAGGAGTAGACTTGTGAGAAGCTGAAGTGGGAAACCAATGAGGAGACTGAGATGTGCAGTATGAGATGAGCAGAAGACCTATGAGGATCTGGAATAGATACAGATGAACTGAATGGAGGTGGCTGGGGAGGAGGAGGGTTGCAGCGTCCATGCTGTTACAAATGGTTGACTGCAGGAGAAAGGATGACAGGCGCATGATGGTTGGTCAAATCAGGTTGCTGCAGAATCTAATTAGCTGAATATTTAAGAGAGTGAACACCCATAATCACCTGATAACCAAAGCAGGAAGAGAGAAAGAATTAAAGAAGAAATTTGAACAAGTGGTGACCTTATGAATGAGTAGAAACAGTCTTACTGCTTGAACTTTAGCTGAGTTCCATTTGTCCATCAGAAGCAGTGTTAATTTTGGCAGCTATTTTTGATTTTAGTTTTAGTCTTTAAATGAAACGCATTTTAGTTTTAGTCACATTTTAGTCATCTCTACCCTTTTTAGTTTTATTCTTGTTTTAGTTGACAAAACTCAAAACAATTTAGTCTTGTTTTAGTCCATAAAAAGTCCTCACATTTTGGTCTTTACTTTTAGTCCAAGCATTTATTTTCTTGCCTAAATTTGGTATCAAATCATAGTAGTGTGTTCTCTGTACTCCGTCAAACCTGGGGTCCCTGCTTTCTCCAGCTGAGAGGCAGAATAGATATAGATGCATTGCACTTTGACAGAATTTCCCACAGTGCAGAAATATCAAGGATTTTGAATGTCTGACAAAAACTACATTACATTTTAGTCTAGTTTTAGTCATTTTGACAAAAACTAAAGTTACTTACGGTCAGTTTTAGTCATCACAGATCTATTTTGTCTATTTTAGTCCATTTTTTTCATGGTAAAAAAGGCGGTCAACAAATAGTTTTAGTCATAGTTTTAGTTGACGAAATTAACACTTATCAGAAGTAATTCCCACCTCTCACTTTAACCCTGTCATTGTACCATCTCTTATTATCTTATAGTCATCTAACTTTAGCTTTCTGTCAACATTTTCATTTAGGCTTTCACCATTGATAATGTGATTATTGTAACTCTTAATTAACCATTGCTTTCTTTAAAATTGCCTATTATCATTTGTTTTTAATAAATATTCTTATGAAAGCTAAATATTTATGTTTGTGCAGGTCTGGTTAGAGTTTGACTGAGACTCCACCAACTTTGTTGTGTGGTTGATATTGATAACTAATGTTTAACCCCTTAAAGCCTATTGTATCACATTTGATACATACTTTTATGATACTTCTGTCTAATCAAAATTATTATAAATGGCAGAAAGAAAAAAACCTTCTGAATACAATCTGATAAATGATAAAATGCCCTCAAGTGGATTATCAGTCACCAAAAATACCTACTGTATCAACTGAGATTTTATATATATATATATATATATATATATATATAGGATTTCATTAGAGTGAAATAAACATTTCAGTTCCAAAAAATGAGAATTTTCTGGCTTTAATTTGTGTTTTCAGGCTTTAAATGGTTAATTCAAGTTCTTCCCTAGCCGGAGGTTCTGCTTTTATTTTGAAGGCCAGATTAGCGCACAGGAAGTGGCGTTTTGTTTCCGGGTCTTGAAAGTTCGTAGACGTGTTGACGGTCCGCCGTCTCAAAGGAGCGCTGATATCCTAGAGAAGTGTTCAGAGTTGACTGTTCTTGTCCCTTTGACTCCTGGATATTTTTAAGAATGTCTCAGGATCTCTTAGGTTTGTTTTCTTTCTTCTTCTATAAAAGTGTTTACTGGTAATGTTTTAGAGAGCTAACCCTTTAGAGAGCTAACGTTTACTGCCATACAGCACATTGTTAGACTTAGCTAGCTCCAGGTAAAACTATTACTCTGTTTCTGGACGTTAAAACTGTTTAATGACCATTTGATGAATTAAAAGAAAAGTGTTATTATTATGAGTGAAATTCGGGTTATAACTGGAGCTGGACCTCGTTTGCTCGCCTGGGCTAAAACCTTAGCTGCTAGTTTTTTGTTGTTTTTTTTTTAAATTGGATTATGTATGATATTTTTATTTGCATTTCATATTCATGGTAATTATCAGCATGTTGCATTTGGTAACTGCACAGAAAAGAACACAAAACTGTAGATTTTATCTATTCCTATTTCAGTCAACCACAACAAAACCAGATCTCCCAGTCATTCAGACTGGTGTGCTTCATTGTACCTTTTATGTCAAGAGAAAAGCCTGAATCCTAACAGAAGATTTGAGCTCCTCAGTGGATTTTCCACACAAGTCCTTTATAGCTAGCTTATCTGCTAGTGGTAGAGGTCTGCAGATAGGTGTGAGTGGGTTATTATAGTTACAACTCTCCGTTTGACATTAAATTATTGGTCAAACTTCTGCTGGAAATAAAATTAAAAGCACATTTAAAAGTTCCTTCATCACGAAGTGTCACAGAAATCATTCACAGTCTTGATTATGTGAAAATGTATTATTTCTCACTGTGCAGATTAAACCCAGAAGCATTTATATACAGCACCATGTTCTCCAAACTGTACAACTAATTTGAATAAAATTAAGACTAAACTAAGTTAAATTGTTAAACCAATCGGCTCAACTATCTGTCTGCCTTTTCTATAACATTTTTTGTTTAGTTTTCTGTCAATTGTATTTTAATGTTGATTTGTGATTTTAGTTTTTGCCACTATGTTTTTCTTTTAGTTTATTTTTTTCTGTTTTTAATTGAGGGTGGTAAATATGAGGAAAAAATATATCCATTTTTTAAATGCCAGATCACAATCTCACTTGTGTTGCAATTTTTGTGTTTGTGTTTTAAAAGTTTCTATGTTAATGACCAGGAAATAATATGACTTTTAATGTGAAAATATTGTGTTTACAAGTCTTTTCAGTTTTTTCTCTTCTCTAAAAAGGCATTAAATATTTAACATTTTTGCCATTTCAGAGTTAGTACGAACAGATACTCCAGGGGCTCTGGAGGTCCTCTCCAGAGGTCAAAAGATCAAAATAGCACTGCCAAGACCAGCTGTGTTTGTTAAGACTTTGCTCATCATGAATAAAAGATAACTGAATGATGGAAAAAATTTGATGTAAGTAGCTGGAAGGGGTTTGGAAAACAAACAAGTGTAAGATTTCATGCAGTGTGTGTTTCTGTATTTTAGTTTTTCCAGCTGAAGCCCAGCAGCTGTCAGAGAGTAAAGATGAGGTTTACCTTGAGCAGCAGGAGAGGAGCTCCAGTCTGAACAAAAAGATTAGCACGCCTCTGCACATTAAAGTGGAACCAGAGGAACTGTGGAGCAGTCAAGAAGGAGAGCAGCTTCAAGAGACAGAAGAGGATGATATCATCAAGTTCACTTTCATTCCTGGCCATGTGAAGAATGAAGAAGATGAGGAGAAACATCAGTCCTCACAGCTTCATCGAAAACCGAATGAGCAGGTTGAAACAGAAGCTGATGAAGAGGAGTGTGATGGAGCAGAGGCAGCCAGGAACTTTGATCCAGAAAGAGATTTACATCAAGAGGCTGAGGTCAAGACTGAAGAATCATCTGATCCTGAGACTGATGACAGCACTGATTGGGGAGAGAATTCTGAACACCAGTCAGGTTTAAAGTTGGTCAAAAATATCACTAAAGAAAGAGCAGAAACTGAAAGGAAAACTCAAAACTGTTCTGAGTGCAATAAAAGTTTTAAATCCAAACATTACCTTAAACTTCATATGAGAATTCACACTGGAGAGAAACCCTTCAGCTGCCCTGAGTGTGGCAAGAGATTTACACAGAAAGGGAGAGTGACTTCACACATGAGAATTCACAAAGGAGTAAAACCTTTTGGCTGCTCTGAGTGTGGCAAAAGATTTAACTATAAAATGAATTTGACCAGACACATGAGAGGTCATGCCATAGAAAACCCCTTCAGCTGCCCTGTGTGTGGTAAGAGATTTAATCGAAATGAAAGCATGGCTGTACACATGAGAATTCACACAGGCGAGAAACCTTTTGGCTGCCCTGAGTGTGGCAAAAGATTTAATCGTAAATTAATGTTGACCAGACACATGGTAGTTCATACCAGAGAGAAACCCTTCAGCTGCTCTGAGTGTGGAAAGACATTTACACAACAAGGAAATGTGATGGAACACATGAAAATTCACAATGGAGTAAAATCTTTTGGCTGCTCTGAGTGTGGTCAGAAATTTACACACAAAGGAAGTATGACCAGACACATGAGAATTCACAAAGGAGAGAAACTGTTTGGCTGCACTGAATGTGGTCAGGCATTTACCTACAAAGGAAGTATGACTAGACACTTGAGAATTCACACTGGAGAGAAACTCTTTGGCTGCTCTGAATGTGGTAAGAAATTTACACACAAAGGAAGTATGACAAGACACTTGAGAAGTCACTCAGGAGAGAAACCCTTTAGCTGTTCTGTTTGTGGTAAAAAGTTTGCCGATGAATGTGATCTAAATTTACATACGTTTTCTCACGATGAAGGAAAAGATGGTCTGTTGACTTGATTGTGATGAACTATTTAGTTAGTAAGATTATCTGATACAACACTTGAGAATTTACATGAAAGAGAAACACTTCAGCTGTTGTGAGTGTAAAATATTTACGTTCAAGTGTAATCGGACAGTTTATATGGCCTATTACACAGGAGAGAAACCCTTCTGCTGTTTTTTCCTGTGTTGAAACATTTAATCATTCCTGACAACTGACATGGCACCTCATAGAGGGGAATAAAACAACTGTAGTGTTTGTGACCAAAGGTTTGCCTCGTTTTATCAACCAAGATTTAAAGAGTGTGTTGACCGTCTCTTCAGAACCAAGCTGAGGGGGAAAAGGGGGAAGAAATAAGAGCTGGTAGAGAGCATTGCACTGTGGAGGATCAGAAGCAGCAAGGAACTCAATTCTAGAGAGACATTAACAACCAGAAACGGAACTCAAACCTTTTCTGAACCTAGGACTTTAAATGCTTATACTTGGAACACAACCAAAGAGCATCAATATTGTTTACCCTCTGAAAAATTGGAAATTCCTGTGTATGATGTGAAAAGTAGTACTGTTGAGACACCAGTCTGAATGTAGTAATACCGTTGGTTGAAATGATCTTTTAAAGATGCACGAAACCTCACACAGAATCCATGCTGAGATTAAATATTTCATTTTTAATTCTGATGATTTTAGAATGTTTCATGCTGTTTTTTTCCCCTCAAACGGAGCTAGTTACTCAAATATTTTAAGGCAAAAAGCACTTGAAATGTTGAAATAGAAAGATACACTGTCTGAGCACATAATCTCCCTTTTCCTTCAGACTTTACATCACCAGACCAACTTCAGTCAGAACTCAGAGACACTAATGAGAGCAGAGCCCACGGTGTCAAGTAGATATTTTTAAAACAAATTTGCCAAGCAGATTGATTATTTTTGATGTAACAAAGACAAACTGTAGAGCTTTAGAAACCATAACCCACAAATGGAGAACATAAGAATGATTTTAAAAATCATTTTAAATTCAGATATATACAGTGCACTTAGAAAGTATTCAGACCCCCTTCACTTTTACCAATTTTATGTTTCAGCCTTATGCTACAGTCGTTTAACTTCATTTCATTTCAGAAATTTTGCTTTAACCCTGTCACATTGCAATCACTTATTATCTTACTATTAGTAGTTATTTAAGGTTCTTGCTATCTGGCCTTCATTTTGTCATCATTTTTATCCATGGATCATCAACTATGTGTGTACAAGGGCCAGATTTTGTCTTACTGTCTTATTATTTGTATTTTCTTTTAAAATGTAAGTTTTTTTTTTTTTTTTTGTTTTTTTTGTTTTTGAGGAAAGATGAATGTATATGTATGTATAATTTTTTTTTGTATTTTACGTAGTAAAATATAAAGTATTTCTCATCATGGCACTAGTATATTTGTTGTATTGTGTTGTGCTCTGTTAACTTAATTGTCACAGTATTATTGTAAAAACTAATAAACAGTATTTAAAAAAAAATGTAAGTAATTTTTCAGCAATAATGGAGATCAGTCCCTATCGCCCATGAACAATTGAAATTTCTTAGCTACATGTATTATCAGGACTGCCATGTTGTCAATTATTAAGTTTGATGCTTACATGCTGCAGCCTGGATGGTGACAAACAAATGGAGAAAACTGGTCTTCTGTTTTATTTACAAGCAGGAAGAACACTCCAGCAGCCTGAGGTGAAAAGTTGACAGAAAACTGCAGATTAAGGCAGGACAGGACAGATAAGTACGGACTTCATATTTACTTAAGATAGCTGACAGGTGGATTTCTGTAAAATGAAACAGATCAAACATTAAGTCATTCCCAATAAAACTGTTGGGATCTTGATCGTTTTGGGGTTGATTGGATAGCTGCAAGGATTTAAAGAAAAAAATACCTAAAAACATGATACTTTTTTGTGTCTGCAGGTACTAAACACTACCTGATGGTCACTCCGCCCACTGACAGTCACTGATCTGGGCTTTATGGCAGGGTGGCTCTCTCCTCAGTGTTAAAGACATAAAAGACTGGGCTTTTTTTATTTTTTCATTTCATTTTTTTTTTCATTTCTATTTCTATTTATTTATTTATTTATTTTGAAGAAGAAGAAGAAGAAATTTTTAAAGTATTTTTTTTTTTATTTTAGCCATGAGATATGACATCGCCAGAAATCGCCAGTAAGGGAAATTTCTGGTTTTAGTGCCAGCATGTTGATCTCAAGCTATTTTATCTTTCTATTCTGAAGACTAGAAGAGCGTACAGGAAGTGGTATTTTTGTTTCCGGGTCACGAAGACGTTAGTCAGCTAAGCTCTGTTAGCGTGTTTGGAACATCTAGCGTCCTGAGAGGAAGAAATGTCCTAGAAAAGTGTTCAGATTTGCATTTTCTCTTCATCATCTGACTCTTGGATGTTTGTAAAATGTCCGGGGCTCAGGATCTTTCAGGTTTGTTTTCTTTCTTCTCCTTTTGAACTTGTTTACTGTAAATATTTCAGAGAGCTGAGCCTTTAGCTAACGTTAACATTCATGTTTAGCATGTTTTTAGCCTTAGCTACCCTCTGATTTATTACTTCGTCCCCCGAAATCCAAAAGCATTTGATGATTATTTGACGACTATCTGATGATTACTTGTCCAACAGGATTCCTTATTTTGAGTAAAACCTGGTTTATAGCGGTAGCTGGACCTTATTTGTTCGTGTATGCCATAACTTCTGCTGCTAACTGGCTAGCCCCGTTAGGAGTGAGTGACGGTGTCACACATGAAGGAATTCTGCCCCCAGTTCCGTTTGATTTGTAAACTGGTGATCTTTCCAAGCATTTGAAATCCTGTTATTATACTGGAATCATTACTGGTGACATCAATACACCATTTGATGAATGGAGATGACATGGTTGTTTTTAGTTCAAGTTGTGCTGGTCTCCAGCAGCTGCTGTCCGTACGCTCTGTGTTTGGTGTTGAGCATAATATTGACAATCATTGACACCTTTCAAGAGAAGGGTAAGCCACAGAAGGTCACTGTTGAAAGGGGAGGCTGTCCTCAGAGGCTGTATCAAAGCATATTCATTAACTGAAGAGAAAAGTGTTGTAAGAAAAGGTGCAAAAGCAACAGGGATGAGCTCAGCATTCAGAGGATTGTCAGACAAAGCAGCTTCAAGAACTTTATAAAGAGCTGACTGGGGCTGGACTGAGGGGCCACCACACTCAAATTCGGTGCAGTGGTTACTTGCGTAAAATCCCCGCTCCTGTGCATCAGTAAAGGACTCTAGACTGGTCTCTGTTAACACAGGATAAGGTGTTGATGTGGAGCTTGAACAGAGTGCCTTAATACAGAGTTGTATCTGTTCTCTATGTCCACATAACTGTGCACAGTCTTTAGACAGTGTCAATATCAATATTGTTTTCAACACCTTATCCTTTACATCCAGAGGCTTTTGTAAAAACAGTGCAAAGATGCTGAAGAGAGGCAAGAAAAGCCAGGGGGTTTCAGTGCACCACTGCTATCACTACAAAAGTTTCTTCGTGTATTTTGTTATGTCTGCTTTTTCATATTATTCAGAGTTATTAGATGTAAGAGGTAGGAAGGGGGTTTGGAAAAGCTAATGCCAAGTTTTCATCAAATAAAATCTGTTTCCCTTTGTGTGTGCCTCTATGTTTTAGCTTGCCCTGAGGTGGTCCAGCAGCTGTCAACGAGTAAAGAAGAGGTTTCCTCTGAGCAACAGGGGTGGAGCTCCAGTTTGAACCAAAAGATTAAAGAAGAACCAGAGGAACTGTGGAGCAGTCAGGTGGGAGAGCAGCTTCAAGAGCCTGAGGGGGATAATATTATCAAGTTCACTTTTGTTCCCGTGAAGAGTGAAGATGATGAAGAGAATCCTCAGTCCTCACAGCTTTATCAAAGACAGACTGAACAGATGGAAGCGGGAGCTGATGGAGAGGACTGTGGTGAAGCAGAGGCAGCCAGGTACTATGATCAAGACACTGAGGTCAAGACTGATGACTCCTCTGATCCTGAGACTGATGACAGCACTGATTGGAGGGAGGCAACAGAACACCAGACAGGTTTAAACTCAGTGGAAAACATTTTAGACAAGAGAAAAACTGAACAGAAAACACGTAGCTGCTCTGATTCTGGTCAAAGATTTGAACACAAATGCCACCTTAATGATCAGATGACAAATCACAAAAGAAACAGATCCTTCAGATGCTCTGAGTGTGGTAAACTATTTAAACGCAAGATATGGCTGAAAAGACACATGGTAGTTCATACCAGCGGAAGAATATTTTCATGCTCAGAGTGCTGCAAACGATTTAAATACAGACGGCAGCTTACAGAGCATATGAGAATTCACAAAGGAATTTGTGCCAGGTGCACTGAGTGTGGTAAAGGATTCACTCGTAAAGTTTGGCTGAAGAGACACATGGTTGTTCATACTAAAGAAAAACCATTCACCTGCCCAGAGTGTGGTAAACGGTTTACCCAAAACGCAAGTTTGAATTTACACATGAGAATTCATACAGGAGAGAAACACTTCTGCTGTCCTGCATGTGATAAAAGATTTAACCGAAAAGATGAGCTTAAAGTTCATCTGAGAATCCACACAGGTGAAAAACCATTTGTCTGCTCTGAATGTGGCAAAAGATTTGACAGACAAATAAATTTGACCAGACACAGGGTAGTTCATACCAGAGAGAAACCCTTCAGCTGCCCTGAGTGTGGTAAGGGGTTTACACAAAAAGGAAGTATAACTAATCACATGAGAATTCACACAGGAGTAAAACCTTTCAGCTGCTCTGAGTGTGGTCAGAAATTTACCCAAAAAGGAAGTATGACTCATCACATGAAAATTCATGAAGGAGAGGCACATTTCGGCTGCAACGAATGTGACAAGACTTTTAGCTCTCACTGTGATCTGAAAGCTCATTTGGAAATTCACAGAAAGGAGAAAGTCTTCAGCTGCTCTGAATGTGGTAAAATATTTAGTCTGAAAGGTAACCTGACAAAACATATGCGAATTCACACAGGGGAAAAACCCTTCAACTGTCCAGAGTGTGGTAAAAAATTTAACCAGAAAGCGAGTATGACCAGACATATGAGAACTCACACAGGAGATAACCTTTTTGGCTGCTCTGGGAGTGATCAGACGTTTCCTGAAGGAGGTGATCTGGCCCCAGAAATGTTTGATCACACCAAAGGATCAAATTTCTGCTGCCTTGAGTGTAATAAGACATTTAGTCAGGAGGATAATCTGATACAACACATGAAAATTCACACCAATGTGAAACCCTTCTGCTGCCCTGTTTGTGAGAAAAGATTTCAGTTCAGGTCTAATCTGACAGCTCATATGACCCATCACTCTGGAGAGAAACCATTCAGCAGCTCTTACTGTGCTGACAGCTTTCAAAAAAATCCTCAGCTGACACTTTATATGACACATACCAGAGATGCAATAACCATCAACTGCAATGTTTGTGACCAATGGTTTGCTTCGCCTCAACAGTTAAGACTTCACAAGTGTGTTGACCATCAAGTTTCAGAGCCTCTTCAGAACCAAATTGAGGAGAATAAAGACAATGAAACAAGAACTATTGGAGAGCGCAGTGCAGGACCAGCAGCAGCCAGGAGCTCAGATCCAGAGAGACATTTACAATCAGAGACTGAGATCAAGACCGAAGACTTCTCTGAACCTGAGACTGAAGACACTTGTTATTGGAAGGAGACCAGAGAACATCCATATCTTCTACCCTCTGCAAAGTAGTGAATTTCTTTCATTGACTTCAAATGTGGTACTGCTGAGAGACCACTCTTAGTGTGATAATACATTCAGCTGGAAATATCTCTTGAAGATGCACAAAACCTTACACAGAGAGAAACCATGTTCAGATGAAACATTTCATTTTAAATGCTGATGATTTCAGTTTTTTATTTATTTCATTTTTTGACAAACAATGTCTGCTCAGATCTTCTGAGGAAAAACAAACTTTCTTTTCAAACATAAACCAGACCAAACCAACATCCACTCAGAATTCAGGGACATTGAAAACCCCACAGCCTACTCTATCATATTAGCACATTTTCCACAAATATGCTGAACAAGTACTTTCTTCACATTTTAACAAAAACATGATTTGACTTTTGAAACTGTGATAATGAAAGACGAAGATCATATGGACAAAAGGTTTAGAAAGTCAAATTTAATTCTGGCATCCTTTAAGGAGAAATGTCTCAGTTTTTAGCCAGAGTATGCAACAGCTGATGTTGCACAAAAATGAGTGTTAGCATCTTCAGTAGCTTTGAGTTATACACAGGGGCAAGAAAAAAATACGTGAACCCTTTGAAATGATCTAGTTTTCTGCATATGCCAAATAATTATACTATTTTAAGTCTTCATTGAACACAACCATTAAACATTCACAGTGTTGCTGGAAAAAGCATGTGAACATTGGATTTCACCTCCTTTGGCAGAAATAACATCAACCAAGTGTTTCTGGTATCTGCTGATCAGACCTGCACAATGTTCAGGATGATTTTTGTTACCACTCTTCTTTACAGAACTGCTTCAGCTCATCCATATTCTTAGGCTGTCTGGTGTGAACAGCTCTCTTCAGGTCATTCCACAGCATCTCTATTGGATTCAGCTCTGGACTCTGACTGGGCCACCCCAAAAGTTGGATTTTTTTTATTTTTATTTTTTAAGCCATGCTGTAGTAGACTTACTTCAATGTTTAGGTCATTGTCCTGCTGCATCACACTTATTCAGAGCTTCAGCTAGGGGACAGCCATCCTGACATTGTCCTGTCGGATACTTTAAACTTGGGGATTCATTTTCCCCTCAATGATGGCCCAGGCCCAGGCTCCAAGGCAGCAAAGCAGCCCCAGATCATGATGCTCCCTCCACGGTACTTCACTGTTTGGGTGGTGTTCTTATGTTGGTACACCATAGTGTAGGGCTGCGTGTTCAGAACCACAGTCCACAGAAAATTTTCCCAGTAGTGTTATTGGATGTCAACATCCTCCTTGGTAAACTTCAGGCATGCAGTGAATTTTAATTTTTTTTATTTTATTTTTATTTTTTTTACAAAGTAGCGATTTCCTCTGTGGTGTCCTGCCATGGACACGGTGCCTATTCAATTTTATACGCGTGGTAGACTTCTGAACAGAGATGTTGATTTGTTCCAATGATTTCTTTAAGCCTTTAGCTGTTACTCTAGGGTGTTTTTTTTTTTTTTTTTTTTACATCTCTGAACATTCTGTGTTGGGCCCGAGTCAACCTGGCTGGCTGACCACTTCTAGGGAGAGGAGCCACAGCACTTTACCATCTCTAATTGTGGACAGTTTGTCTGACTGTGGACAGTTGAATACCTAAAGTCTGAGATAACTTCTTAACCCCTTCCAGTCTTACGCAATTGAACAATTCATGATTGAAGATCTTCTGAGATCCCTTTTCCTTGCGAGGCATGGTTCACATCAGCAGATGCGTCTTATGAAGCTCAAACTGAAAACATTTGAGTTTTTTTATAAGTCAAAATAGCTCTATGCTTGGCTCAAATCTCCTTTAATTGATTGGGCTTCAGAAGGGCTAACTCCTGACTCCAATTAGCTCTGTTTGGAGCCTTTAGCCTAAGTGTTCACTTACATTTGTCCTGCAACACTGTGAATGTTTAATGGCTGTATTTAATAAGACAAGAAATATATAATAATTTGTGTGTTATTAGGTTAAGCACATTTTGTTAGTCTATACTTGTGACTTCGATTGCAGATCAGATGACATTTGATGACCAATTAATGCAGAAAACGAGATCATTTCAAAGGGTTCACATACTTTTCTTGCCACTGTAGTAATACAAATTAGTAACTGTGGTGATCTTAGAACTAAAACTCAGATTAAACAGAATTGTGAATGTTTTTTTTGCTATGAGACTGTTTTCTTTTTCTTCTAAATAAGATATGAATGGTAAATTGCTGATACTTTTACTTACATGTTACAGAAAGCCATTTTTGGTTTAATCTGTGAGCAGAAATTATTTTCATCTGAAGTTTTACCCCTGCCTTATCATTTCTGACTGCTATTGTTTTCTTTAAATTTGATAAAATTGCTCATAATCTTTTGTTGTTCTCCTTAAATTGGATGACAGTAAATTAGCCATCAAAAATATTTTAATACGTTGTTTTGTCGTGCATCAGATTCAAGAAGAACTGTCTCATCAACCCTGTACATTAAACCTGGAGATCAACTATCCACGATGACAGCCACCATCCTTTATCTATCAGAAGTAATTCCTAGCGCAAGCTTAAACCCTGTCATAGCACAATCTCTTATTATCTCACTGTCATTCATTCTTAAGGATTTAGTCATCTTAAATTCCTATTTGTTGTTCTTTTCATTCAGGTTATTCACAATTCACTGGTATAATAATTGCAAACATTAAATAACCATTGCATATGTGATCACCTATTATTTTTTATCATTGGTTTGTAATAAATATTCACATTAAGACCAAATGTTTTGTTTGTGCAGGTCTGTTAAAATGTATTAAAGATTTTCCTGTCAGACTTAAGGAGAGTGGATGATAACAACCAATCATTTCTTTAATTTCTTGTATAAACAGGAAATCAACCCAATTTCTCCATGAGCATTCATAGTGACAGTCACTGAAAACACTACACTTGATTTTATTATTTAACAAAATCCATTAGCAAAGTGCTTTATGGTGTGGGTGAAAGAATGTGTTAAAATTCAGTAATTGTACATTTTATTTTTTAAAGGAATTGCTTTTTATTTTTAGAAAAAAAAAATATAAAAAAATATAACCATGCATGCATTTAAAGACCTGAGAAAATGACCTAAAGAAATTAGAAGCATTTTTCTAACGTTAATTTTGAGGTCTTATTATATTATGACCTATGAAATATCTTATGTTTATTTTTTTAATATAGGCTGGTCTGATTTAAACCACGTATTTAGTGCTATATTGTGGGCAGGATATTTGAAGCTCTGCTTTTATTGTGAAGGCGTGAGGATCAGAGAGGAAGTCGCATATTTTGTTTCCGGGTCATGGAAGGCAGCCCCTGCTGAGTACAGTTAGCTATCTGGATGATCCAGCGGCATTTAGGAACGGAGAAATCCGAGAACATTGCTTCCAGACGACTTCTCTCATCCGTCTTTGACTCTTGGATGTTTATAAAATGTCTGGGTTTCAGGATCTTTCAGGTTTGTTTTTTCTTTCTTTTTATCTAAACTTGTTTAATGTCAAAGTTTCAGGGAGCTGAGCCTTGAGCTGACGTTAACAGAGGCACTTACTACATTTATAGCCTTAGCTAACTTCAGATAATATTACTTTGTTTTCTGAGCTTCACGGGTCTTTTCTGACTATATGATGACTATTCATTCCGTAGGATTTCTTATTATGAGTGCAACTATTCAAGTATATATGACGGGTGCTGGACCTTATTTGTTCGTACAGGCCACAACCTCGGCATGCTACCTGGCTAGTAGTCGTTAGCTGAGGGTTTGAAGTTGTTCATAGTTCACTACCAGATTAAATCAGAATAGAATATTATATGAATTTCTGTATTTCTATAGGTGAGGGTGGGAACAGAGATCAGCCCGTACATTGAAAGCTTTCAGCTCCCTCTTCACCACAATGGTCTGGTACAATGTCTGCAGTGCTGCCATCGCTGCACCAATCCACATGTCAGTCTGACCATCCATTCTACCCTCACTCATGAAAAAGACCCAGAGATATTTAACCTCCTATACTTGGGGCAGTCACACACTCTCCACCTGGAGGGAGCAATCCACCGTTTTACAGCTGAACCACTGTGAAAGTCTGTGATGAACACAAATATGTTACACCACTAATAGATTGGTTGATAGATACAGTAAATATCAATGAAATACCCTTACATTTCCCATAAACCTGAGGAAGCATGAACTTTTTAAAAGCAGAGTGATTTATTTAAATCATTTCTGAAATTAAAGGATGCTGCACCTGTGTTTTAAAACAGCCTTAAAAAAAACCTAAAAACCTTATCGGGAATCAACCAATCCTCTATTTTTGCAACTAAATATACAAAAATTTTCAATACAATACAAACAATGTATAAAGCTAAAACGACAGTTACCAGAAAGTATCCAGAAGTTGTTTATAATGAGAGACAGTCAATACAATCTGAGAGGAACATTTATTTTTCAAAAACCAAAGATACGCACAAATGTCAAATCTCATTGTTTGTCAGTTAGAGGGGTAAATTTGTGGAATTCTTCTTCTGAAATTATAAAAACATGCAGTACATTGGTAAGGCTAAAAAGACTGTATAAAAGTTGGTTGATTTTGAAATACACCATGGAAAATGTAAGTTAAAATGAATATGTTATTATGCATATATTGATTAATGAATATACTAATGAATGTAAACAACAATGCATCCGCATTGTTCTTGCTATGCACTTATTTCTGTGATGGTTATGTTTTTTGTAAAATAAGATGGGTAGGCTTTAATAAGCTTTACATCCTGCCTACACCCTTTCAGTTAGCTTGGAAATTTAGAAATTTCACCTTGATCCTGTAAATTGCTTTATTTGTGCAAGTGAACCGAAATAAACTTCTTTCATTCATTCATTCAATATTCTCTAATCAAAGTTTTATTTTTGTTTTTGTTAAAATATACAATCCATTTCCCTTATTGTGTGTTTCTGTTTTTTCTTTCCTGCAGAGGTCCAGCAGCCGTCAGTGAATTCAGAAGAGATCTCCACTGAGAAGCAGGAGAGGAACCCCAATTTGAACCAAGAAATAAGCAAGCCTCTGCAAATTAAAGAGGAACCAGAGGAAGAATGGAGCATTCAGGGGGGAAAGCACCTTCAAGGGCCAGAGGAGGATGATATTATCAAGTTCACTTTTGTTCCTGTCCCTGTGAAGAGTGAAGAAGAGGAGGAGAAACCTCAATACTCACAGCTTTATCAAAGCCAAACTGAACAGATGGAAACAGGAGCTGATGGAGAGCACTGTAGTAGAGTAGAGGTCGCCAGGTCCTATGATTCAGAGAGAGATTTACAACCAGAGACTGAGGTCAAGACTGAATACTCATCAGATCCTGGGACTGATGACAGCACTGACTGGAGGGAGGCAACAGAAAACCAGTCATGTTCAATCTCAGTGGGAACAATCCCCAAAGAGAGAGCAGAGACTGAGAAGAAATTGCATATTTGCTCTGAGTGTTGTAAAAGATTTACACACAAAAGCAAACTTATAAAACATATGAGAATTCACACAGGAGAGACACCCTTCAGCTGCTCTGAGTGTGGAAAAAGATTTAAATACAAATCTTCCCTTACAGACCATATGAGAAGTCACACAGAAGAGAAACCCTTTAGCTGCCCTGAGTGTGGAAAGAGATTTAAATATGAATCTTCCCTTACAAGTCACATGAAAACTCACACAGGACAAAAATCCTTCAGCTGCTCTGTGTGTGGGAAGAGATTTAAATTCCCACGTTACCTCACAAGACATATGAGAATTCACACAGGGGAGAAACCTTTTAGCTGCTCTGAGTGTGGTCAGAGATTTGCACAGGACTCTCAGCTTACAGGTCACATGAGAATTCACACAGGAGAGAAACCTTATGGCTGCTCTGAGTGTGGAAAAAGATTCAACCATCAAACACCTCTGAACAGACACAGGGCAGTTCATACCAGAGAAAAACCCTTTAACTGCTCTGAGTGTGGCCAGAAATTTACGCAAAAGGGAAGTTTGACAGAACACATGAGAATTCACACAGGAGAAAAACCTTTTGGCTGCTCTGAGTGTGGCAAACGATTTAATCACTGTTCCGATTTGACTAGACACAGAGTGGTTCATGCTAGAGAAAAGCCTTTCAGCTGCTCTGTGTGTGTTCAAAGATTTACCAGTAAAAGAAGTGTTACTTTACACATGAGACTTCACACAGGTGATAAACCATTGGGCTATTTGAGTATGGTCAGAAGTTTACCCAATTTGACTAAATGTGAAAATTCATAATGGCGACCCAACTGAGCTGCTTTGAGTATGACAAAATATTGAATTTAAAGTGTGGTCTGAGAGCTCATCTGGCAACTCAAAGAAAAGAGAAAGTATTCAGCTGCTCATATAATAACTCATCCAGTTTAAAGGTAACCTGACAGACCATATGGAGACAAACCCTTCAGTTGCCCTGAGTGTGGTAAAATATTTAACTAAAAAGTAAGTCTGACCAGGCTATAGAGAACCCAGAGAGAGAGAGAGATTATTTGGCTTTTATGTGTGTGACAAAAAATTTTCTGAATCTGACTTTACATGTGACTTTCTGAACCTGAGACTGACACCAGTGTTGTGTACCCTCTAAAAATTGTGAATTTATCTTAGTAATCTTATATAATACTACTGAGAGACCACTCTGAGTGTGGTAATACATTAAGTTGGAATTGTCTCTTGAAGATGCATAGCACAAAACAGAAAGAAATCGTGCTCAGACAAAATCTTTAAAATGTAATGCTTTTTACTGTTTCTGAAAACCACTGTTTGTTCAAATCTTTTGAGATAGAATGCACATCCAAATCCCAAAACCTCATTTTTGTCCTTTAGACTTCACATCACCAGACCTACTTCTGCTCAGAACCCACACACTGCAGAAAATACCAGAGCCTACAGTGTCAAATAGACATATTTTCAAAATATGTTCTAAACTAATAAATTCCTTGTGTTATAACATTGACATGATACACCTTTAGAAACTGTGAGCCAAAATATAAACACCGATAGAAAACATTTTGACATTGCCTTAAAATTCAGATTCTGTACTAATCCTCTTCCATATAGAATGCTGATACTTCAGAACTGGATTTAACAGCAGTGATTCTTTCTCTTAAAGCTCATAAAAACAGGGTCTGGTCCTCTGTTTGTTATAGTTTATAGAATATAACAATCCAATGCATCCACTTGAAATAATCAAAATCACTGTGAACAAATTTACAGACATTTCTAAAGGGAAGCATGAAGATACCACATCACAGCAGCAAAAACAAACAAACAAACAAACAAACAAACAAAAAAAAAAAACATGAAAAGAAAAGTTTTTTTTTTCTAAATTTCATACAAAATGCAGTCTGGTGCCCTATATCTGTAAGTATCAAACTGTTAACCAGAATTAGAGGGTTTCTTGATTCTCTACAGGTTGAAGATAAAATGACATACATGTTAGGACAACACAGAATCGTCTGTGTAGACGCTGCCAAATACATTTAATCCCGCCATAGCCTGAGGGACAACCAATCACTCTCTTCCCAACAAACACTGAATTTTATGTATTTTTACTTTTTATTTTTTCTTTATTTTTATTTATATTCTTTTTTAGCATTGTTGTTTTATCTAACAATCAGACTTACTTCATTATACATTGATTATGTGTGGAATTATTTAATATGCAAATGTATATTATGTGTAAATATTTAATGCATAACTATTTTTACACTGTTTTGGCAGTAACTGATCTGTTCATACCAATAAAGCCCATTGAAATTGAAACTGAAATTGAGAGATGAGCGCTGTTGTGTTTTATCTATTAATGTATGAGTATTTAAGACAAAAACAATGTATCTTATCTTTCTTTGGGTAATGCCTTGTATCAATGATCATGTGATACCATAAACATTTAGCGCATAAACACAGCCTCTCTTGAAGCCCTAATGTGCTGAAAATTAGAAGCATTTTTGCCATGAAATAATGATAAAACATCCGCAAATAAAATCGTGTGTAAGTAAGATCCTCGGTTTCAGTGCCAGCATAATGATCACATGCTATAAAATATATGATGTTTCTATTGTAAATATGGGCCGATCCGAAAATGATGTGTTAAGTATGTATTTAGGAAAGGATATTTGAAACTCTACCTTTATTCTGAAGACTTGAACAGTGTGCAGGAAGTTGCCATTATGTTTCCGGGTCCTGGAGGTCTCAGCCCGCCGAGCTGAGTTAGCTCGTTTAGAACATCCAGAGTCCTGAAGAGATGTCCTAGAAAAGTGTTCAGATTGGACTTTTCCCTTCCTCCTTTGACTCTTGGATATTTGCAAAATGTCCGGGTTTCAGGGACTTTCAGGTTTGTTTTCTTTCTTATTCTCTAAAAATGTTTACTGTTTCAGAGAGCTGATTCTGTAGCTAACGTTCACATCTACATGTAGCACATTTCCAGCCTTCGCTAAGTTCTGTTAAGAATATGAATCTGCTCCCTGAATTAGAAACCATTTGAAGACTACTAGATTACTCTTCTAACGTGATTCCTTTTTTGAGTGATATTTATGACGGTAGCTGGACCTTATTTGTTCGTGTGCCTCATAACCTCTGATGCTAAGTGGCTAGCCCCGTGTGTGTGTGTGTGAATAAAGACTGCGGTCAAGCCGGTCGTTACGGTAGATACCCGGAAACGGCCCAGAAGGAGATTCCGTAGAGTGTACCAATTTCCGTTTTTCAAAATAAAGCTGAGAGTATTACTATACAATAAAATGGATTGATCCCAGTGATGGTTTTCAGTCATAGTGTACATGCTCTTGGAGCTATTGAGCTGAAATGCTATTTTAAGATATTAGTATAAAATGTATGGACTACACACATCTTATTTAAAGAGGTGTGTCTGTATCGACCTGTGTTTTACTATGATCCAGCATTGATTTTGAGACATCAGGTCACATGTTAGTAGCCATTGGGCTAAAATATATGTGTGTGTGTTTAGTGCAGACTGCATTTATATTTAGAGGTATAAGAAATATGAAAACCAGAGGGCTGTCTATGGGTGAAAACAAGCAATTGTAAAGTTGAGAAAAGATGGAAAATAAATCTGAGCCATTGCACAAACATTGGCCATAGCCAGTACAACCATTTTGAATGTCCTGAAGAAGAAAGAAACCGCTGCTGTACTCAGTAACAGACATTGAACTGGCAGATGAAGGAAACAACAGCAGTTGCTGACAAAACATTGTGAGAGTAGTAAGGAAAGACCCCAAAACAACTGTTAGTGACATCAGCAACAACCTCTGGAGAGCAAGAGTGAAGGTATCAAGGTATCAGATCAGGCAATTTTACACTCCCCAGACTTCAAACTCCGCTCAAATACTGCTGCATTTATTGTACTGTATTTGGCTCAGGATGTATAAAACTGTTTTTACTCATATATTGTATTCAAATGTGGGTCATGCTCTGGTCCTACCAGTCTCCAGTCACAGGTTTAGCACGTACAAAAGCAGTGGTATCACCTGTTGTTTCTAAACTTCTTGCTTACAGTCATGGTTCATCAGAGCATCCATAGACACTCTTTACTTATTGTCACATGCCTCCATTTCTATTCTGTCTAATTTTCCATCTGTCGTCATTTTGGCTTGGCAAAATGGGCCTTGAGAAAATATAAATGTCAATATTCACTATTCAACATCTTGTTTTCTTAAATATAAAATCAGTTTCCCTTATTCATTCAATATTCACTAATCAAAGTTTTATTTTTGTTTTTGTTAAAATATACAAACAGTTTTCCTTATGGTGTGTTTCTGTTTTTTTTTCTTTCCTGCAGAGGTCCAGCAGCTGTCAGTGAGTACAGAAGAGATCTCCTCTGAGCAGCAGGAGAGGAGCTCCAGTTTGAACCAAGAAATAAGCAAGCCTCTGCAAATTAAAGAGGAACCAGAGGAAGAATGGAGCAGTCAGGAGGGAGAGCACCTTCAAGGGCCAGAGGAGGATGATATTATCAAGTTCACTTTTGTTCCTGTCCCTGTGAAGAGTGAAGAAGAGGAGGAGAAACCTCAATACTCACATCTTTATCAAAGCCAAACTGAACAGATGGAAACAGGAGCTGATGGAGAGCACTGTAGTAGAGTAGAGGCTGCCAGGTCCTATGATCCAGAGAGAGATTTACAACCAGAGACTGAGGTCAAGACTGAATACTCATCAGATCCTGGGACTGATGACAGCACTGACTGGAGGGAGGCAACAGAAAACCAGTCATGTTCAATCTCAGTGGGAAGAATCCCCAAAGAGAGAGCAGAGACTGAGAAGAAATTGCATATTTGCTCTGAGTGTTGTAAAAGATTTACACACAAAAGCAAACTTATAAAACATATGAGAATTCACACTGGAGAGACACCCTTCAGCTGCTCTGAGTGTGGAAAGAGTTTTAAATACAAATCTTCCCTTGTACAACATATGAGAATTCACACAGGAGAGAAACCCTTCAGCTGCACTGAGTGTGGCAAAAGATTTAAACAAAAACAGTCCCTTAAATCCCATATGAGAATTCACTCAGGAGAGAAACCAATTAGCTGCTCTGAGTGTGGTCGGAGATTTAGATATGAAACTTCCCTTACAGTTCATATGAGAATGCACACAGGAAACAAACCCTTCAACTGTTCTGAGTGTTGTAAAACATTTACACACGAAAGTAAACTTAGAAAACATATGCTAATTCACACAGGAGAGACGCCCTTTAGCTGCTCTGAGTGTGGAAAGAGATTTAGATATAAATGGTCCCTTACAACCCATATGAGAATTCATACAAGAGAGAAACCCATCAGCAAATCTGAGTGTAGAAAGAAATGTAGTGGTGAATCTTCCCTTACAGTTCATGGTAGAATTCACAAAGGAGAGAAAAACTTTAGCTGCACTGATTGTGGAAAAATATTTAGGAGTGAATCTTCCTTTACAGTTCATAAGAGAATTCACACAGGAGAGAAACCCTTCAGCTGCTCTGAGTGTGGCAAAAGATTTACATACAAAAGTAAACTTAAAAAACATAAAAGAATGCACACTGGAGAGACACCTTTCAGCTGCTCTGAATGTCAAAAAAGATTTAAATACAAATGGTCCCTTAAAGAACATATGAGAATTCACACAGGAGAGAAACCCTTTAGCTGCTCTGAGTGTGGAAAAAGTTTTCCCCAAAAATCACTTCTGACTAGACACAGCTCTGTTCATACCAGAGAAAAACCTTTTAGCTGCTCTGAGTGTGGTCGGAGATTTACACGAAAATTTAGTTTGACAGAACACATGAGGCTTCACACAGGAGAAAAACCTTTTGGCTGCTCTGAGTGTTGCAAACGATTCAACCATTGTTCTGATTTGAACAGACACAGGGTTGTTCATGCCAAAAAAACACCCCTCAGCTGTTCTGTGGTAGTCAGAGATTTACCATCAAACAAAGATTAACTTTACACAAAAGAATTCACCCAGTTGATGGCTTTTTGAGTATGATCAAAAATTGAACGAGATTAGATTTGACTAAATGTGAAAATTCATAGTTTCAGAATCAGCTGAGCTGCTTTGACTGTGACAAAGAAGCCCAGATCCAAAGACATTTACATTGAGAAACTGAGACCAATACTGAAGTCTTTTCTGAATCTTAGACTGACAATGTTGTCTACCCTCTAAAAAATGTGATTTTATGTCATACTACTGAGAGACCACTCTGAGTGTGATGATGATTGTACTTTATTTGCGTGTCATGCACAAAAAGTGTCCAACCATCATGGGTTTGTAAGACATTAGAAATACAATTCCAGTGTTTTACAAAAAGATAAATTCATAACAATTACGAAAGTTGCCTGATCTTCTCCCAGCTCAGTAGTAAACAATACATTCTGCCTTTTCTCCCAGGCTTTGTAGATAAAATCTGCTGTAGCAAAAGTTCCTTTTCTGAAACAGAACTCAATTTTTTCATAGTCATCAAACCAGAAAAAGTCAGAATTAATCAAGGACATTTTCCTGAAAATTAAATCCCTTAAGTCATCATAAATTGGATGAAAATGAATCTCGTTCTCAGTTTTACCAGAGTTACATAACAAACACACTGTCTCCCTCTGGAATGGCATTAAACCTGCCAGTCTCTATGGCTAGAGGTAAAGTTCCTGAGCGCAACCGTCTACATAATGATCTCTGTTTTCTTGTATACACTACAATACATTAATTTGAAATTTTGTCTAGAAGAAGCACAAAACCAAACACAAAAAAACGTGCTGAGATAAAATATTTCATTTTAATGCTGATGATTTCAGAATGTGTTATACTATTTTTTGACTAATAATGTTTGTTGAAATCTTTTGCGATAAAAAGCACCTGCAAATGACAAAACCTCCCCTTGGTCCTTCAGTCTTCACATTATTAGACCAACTTCTGCTCAGACACTGCAACAATACCAGATCCTATAGTGTCAAATAGAAATGTGTTCCACATCTACATCAAAATAATGAATTCCTTCTTTTGTAACGTAAACTGCTAGACTTTTAGAAACTGTGAGTGCGAATATGATGAAACAAATAGAAAAAGATAACATTTCAATCCTTTATATTCAGATGTCATTTCTAAATCATGCTCTCCCTTTTCTGTTGTTAAAAATGCATGTTATGTGTTAATGTCTTTGATAACTTCAGATGAGACGTAGAATTTTTTATCTTTAGAGTCATGATGTCTGAAATAATTGTTGAGTGCTGTTTTTGCTATAAGATATTTACTTTTCTTTGGAAATAAACATGTATTTTTAAGTTTCTATTAGTTTTACTTTTATGTTACATACAGTGCATTCAGGAAGTATTCAAACACCTTCACCTTTTTCAGTTTATGTTGCAGCCTGATGCTACAGTTTATTTTTTTCTCAAGCTACACTCAGTACCCTGTAATGACAAAATTGAAACAAAATTTAAGACATTGTTGCAAACTTATGGAAAATAAGTATCTGAACATATCTGAACATTTACAACAACACTTGAAATTTAGCTCAGGTGCCACCCATTTGTCTCAAAATTTGCTGAGATTTGCTTAATCAGAGAGTCCACCTGTGGTATATTGAAGTGGTTGCTAACAACTTTTTGTGCTTTTGTAACTACTGCAACTACAATTTGATTTTGTCAAGTTCATATAAACCAAGAAAATCATCAGTACGAGAGTCAACAGTTATTCACTCGGGACGGATGCTGCGGGAACACTTGTGTAAAACAAATGTGAAGTTTCAAGGTTCATATTGACAAAAATAAGATAAAATAAGTCAAATACATCTATAATACAAGAGGGAAGAGCTTTGTATAAGAGTAAAGGGATATACAATTTACACATCATAAATAAATTCATGAATATTTTGAGAGAAGGGTGGTTGTAAATCAATTCTCTCAGTCAGTGGAAAAGTCTTTCAGACTGTCCAACAGTTTGAGTACAATTTTAGACTTCATGACATGCAAAGACTATAGGTATAACAGGAATTAATTCAAAAAAGATTTAAAAATTGTGTATGAAAAATTAGCCAGACATAGAATTACATTTATAGAGAGTTCATCTTTTTTTTTTTTTTTTTTAGTACAATACCAAATACAACATTTTCTTCTGTGATAGATTGAAAGGATGGGATTTTTTGTTTGATCCATCTATGGATATCTATCCAAAACTTATTATATTACATAAGAAGAACAAGTGGTTTATAGATTCAGTGTCATTTTTTTCAGAATGAGCATATATTATCATCTTCAATGTTGGACATTTGAAACTCCACCCTTATTCTAAAGAGTAGAAGCTTGCACAGGAAGTGGTCATTTTGTTTCCGGGTATTCAAGGCTATATCGCGCCAAGCTCGGTTAGCGTGTTTAGAACATCCAGCGTCCTGAGAGTGTAGGGATATCATAAAAGGTGTTCAGATTTGACTTTTTTCTTCCTTTTTGACTCTTGGATGTTTGTGAAATGTCCGGGTTTCAGGGACTCTCAGGTTTGTTTTCTTTCTTCTTCTCCAAACTTATTTATTATGTTTCAGAGAGCTAATCCTGAAGCTAACGTTCACATCCACGTGTAGCACATTTTTAGCATTAACTAACTTCTGATAAGAATATTACTTTCTTCTCCGAATTCGACAACCATTTTATAACAACAGTTACTTGTCTAATGTGATTTCTTATTTTTAGTGATATTAATGACGGTAGCTGGACCTTATTTGTTCGTGTATGCCATGACCACGGCAGCTAACTAGCTAGCCCTCTTTGTTGTGGGTGATGACGTCAGACATGGAGGAATTCTGGAGATGTTTCACGTTCAGGTCTAGCTTTAACCCTCAGGCATCACTTTAATTTACTACCCTTTAAAGCCGTTAAGGACAAAAACGTCCACTTCCAAAAATCTGCCTTAAAAACTTAACAGATTAATATTTTTCTGCTTTTTTTTCATAAATCTCTTAAACAACTTCAGCTTTGCTCAAAACTACCAAACATTCAATCATTTTGAGGATTTTAACCCTTTTAATGTCAGTTTAATTACTTAAATTCAATGTTGTTTTTTAATGAAAAAACGTGGAAAAAAAATTGATATCTTCCTTAAACCAGATGTTGTATGGCTTGGGCATCATTTCTAAATCCAGTTTGGATATATCAGTGATTAGCCAAAATATTGACTTTGATGCATTTTTAGTTTTTGTCTAGCATCCAATTTAAAATTTACTACCCTTTCGAGCCATTAAGGATAAAAACGTCCACTTCCAAAAACTTTAAATGCCAGTTTTATCACAGGATGAGCTTTTTTTTTCTAAAAAAAAAACAAAACAAAAAAACACACAAAAGTAATTATTTTCAAGATAACTAATGTTGGGGGGTTGTTAAATCCGTCCTGGATATGTCAGTGATTAGCCAAAATTAGGGGTGCACCGATTGCAATTTTCTGGCCGATCACATCTTTGAAAAGCCTGACCTGTCAATTCCGCTTTTGGCTGATACCCTTTTTTTTTTTTTACTGACAGCATACACCTTCAATGTTCCAATCCTATTTTATTGAAAAACATTGAACAATACCCGTGAAACAATACAAACTTGTTTTTTTTTTAACTGCACATGAGGTAGTTCCCCTAAATATAAATGAGAAGTTTAGAGCATTGCTGTCCAAACTACTAAATTATATCAGTTCCTTTAGTCTTTTATTTTTCACATTTTAGTAGGTAGAGGTAGATAAGATGGGTGGATAAGATCAGTTCCATTTGTAAGTATCGGCCGATCAGCAATCCCTTAAAATTAAGGAAATCGGCGCCGGTCAGTAGGCGCACCCCTAGCCAAAATATTGACTTTGATGCATTATTAGTTTTTGTGTAGCATCGGATATTTTACTACCCTTTCGAGTTACATGTGAACAAAAACGTCCCATTGGCTCCCATTCAAACCACATTTTTTTTATCTCAGAGCCATTGCATGATATTATCATGCATTCTGTAATGTTATGGTTTCATATTTAAGAAAAATAGTCAAATTTGTCATTTTTACTGTTCATCACAAAAATCATCCATCTCCCCATTATAGGCCTATGCATGAAAAGTCTGTCATTTCATTAGTTTTTGTGCTTGTGTTATTGAGCTTAGTAGGCTATTTCAAGATAGTGTTTGTATGTGTGGATGATTTTAAAATGATGGAATGTTTGGTAGTTTTGAGCACGGCTTAAGTTGTTGAAGAGATTTATGCAACAAAAGCAGAAAAAATATTAATCTGTTATGGTTTTAGAGCAGTTTTTTGGAAGTGGACATTTTTGTCCTTAATGGCTCTAAAGGGAATTTGTTTCACAGTGTTCCCCTGACCTATCAGAGCATTTGAAATTTGAATTTAAAAAAACTAGAAAGAAACTTTGTTGCAAAAGCTTAGATCATATGCACTAACACTTCTAAAATGGTGAACAGAGAAAGAGGAAAAAATTTCCCAAATGGACAAAAATGTCCCAAGTGATACCTGAGGGTTAATACGTTTACCCTGTGCATTGAACTTATCCCTATTGAAGTGTATGTAAGTTACATTTTAGCTACATTTGATAGCAGTTTGAATTTGCAGCTGTGCTGAGTATGTGCATTGCGCCCATGAAAAGATGCCAGTCTTCTCTGCAACGCAGTATATTTTGCTGATGCCTTTGACTCTTGATTTGAGCTTCTGGTACTCCCAGCCGCTGACAGTTAGTTGCCTGATTGGCAATTTCAGTGCAGAGACTAGTGAGATGAAATTCTGACAGTGCTCACCCCTACAGTGTGGGGTTTATCAGAGACTACCTCCAGAATTTGGGAGTGGAGAGGATGGAATGGCCGGTCAGCGGTCCTGACCTCGACCCCACTGAGCCCTTGTTGGATCAGCTTGGGCGTGCTGCTGGAGCCAGAGTGACCAACACAAACACATCAACATTGACTGACCTGTGGAAAATACTCTTTGAAGAATGGGATGCCACACCACAGCCATTGTGACCAGGCTGGTGACCAGCATGAGGAGGTTCCAGGCTGTTGTGGCTGTGTATGGTTCGTCCACACGCTTCTGAGGCTCCTGTTAGGTTAAAACATGAGTACATTGTTAAGTGTCTTGTTCCAGATTTCAGTCATCCAATTCACCAAACAACACCGTCCAAGAGTCAATGTCAGAATACACTGTTTGGCATTGGCAGAAAGATTTGGCAAATTTTTCATGGGTGTGTAACCCAGATACTCAGCTCTACTGCTCATCCCACTAATGTATGTTCCCTATGATAGTGGCAGCATTTTAAAGGGAAATAAACAGGATTTCCAATAGTGTAAGATGTATTGTCAAGAAACATTGTTACAATAATTAAATAAGCCACTAAACACAAATTTCTTTACTTTTTGTGGTAAGTATGAAAAGGCAATAATGCAGACCTTGAGTCTTTAATAACATTTGAACTGTTGCTACAAAGTTGTAAGCATAAAATAGTTAAATATTGCTGCATTTAATATATTGTATTTGGCTCATGATATATTGAGCTTTTCTATTCATAAATTGTATGCAAACATGTGTCAGGCTATCATCCTACCAGTCTCCAGTCACAGGTTTTGCACCTACAAAAACAGTGGTATCACCTGTTGTTTCTAAAGTGTTTGATACTTCACTGACAGTCATGGTTCATCAGAGGATCCATAGACACCCTTTACTTGTTGTCATATTTCTATCAGCGTCTTCTTTTCCATCTGTGGCAGTTTTGAACATTTTTGTATTTGGCTAAATGGGCCTTGTAAAATTATTAATGTCAATATTCACTATTCAACACCTTTTTTTCTTAAATATAAAATCGGTTTTCCTAATTGTGTGTTTCTGTGTTCTAGTTTTTCTTGTGGCAGTCCAGCAAATTATTATCCAGCGGAGTACAGAAGAGATCTCCTCTGAGACGCAGGAGAGGAGCTCCAGTTTGAACCAAGAAAAAAGCAAGCCTCTACACATTAAAGAGGAGCCACAGGAAAAAACGAGCAGTCAGGGGAGAGAGCAGCTTCAAGGGCCAAAGGGAGATGATATTATCAACTTCACTTCTGTTCCTGTCCCTGTGAAGAGTGAAGATGATGAGGAGAAACCTCAGTCCTCACAGCTTCATCACATAAAACATGAGGCCACCAGGTACTTTGATCCAGAGAGAAATTTACAACCAGAGACTGAGGTCAAGACTGAACACTCAACTAATCCTGGGACTGATGACGGCACTGCTTGGAGGAAGGCAACAGAACACCAGTCAGGGTCAAGCTCAGTGGGAAAAATCCCCAAAGAGAGAGCAAAGACTGAGAAGAAATTGCTTATCTGCTCTGAGTGTGGTAAAACATTTACAGACAAAAGCAAACTTACACACCATATGAAAAGTCACACTGGAGAGACACCCTTCAGCTGTTCTGAGTGTGGAAAGAGATTAAAATACAAATGGTCCCTGAAACAACATATGCAAATTCACACAGGAGAAAAGCCCTTCAGCTGTTCTGAGTGTGGGAAGAAATTTAAACTCAAAAGCACCCTTAAAAACCATACCAGAAGTCACACAGGAGAGAAGCCCTTCCACTGCTCTGAGTGTGGAAAAAGATTTACAAATAAGCACAATCTTAAAGCTCACTTGAGAATTCACACAGGAGAGAAACGTTTTGGATGCTCTGAGTGTGGCAAAGCATTTTACAATCTGTCACGTTTGATCAAACACAAAGCAGTTCATCTAGAAGAGAAACCCTTTAGCTGCTCTGAGTGTGGTCAGAGATTTACACATAATGGAACTTTGACAGCTCACATGAGAATTCACACAGGAGTTAAAGCTTTTGTCTGCTCTGAGTGTGGCAAAAGATTTCTTGAACGAAAAACTTTAGAAGCACACAGGGTAGTTCACACCAGAGAAAAGCCATTCTGCTGCTTAGAGTGTGGTATGAGATTTACACAAAAGGGAAGTGTGGCTAGACATATGAAACTCACACACATAGATTCTTTTGCTGCTACTTCTGTGACAAAACATTAACTGAGAGATGTAATCTGACTTGAAGGAAAAAAGTTATGTTGTCTTGAGTTTGATGAAATATTTTGTAAGGTTATCTGATAGAATGTGAGAATTCTCATGAAAGAGAAACTCTTCAGCTGTTCTTAGTGTGATGAATTGTGGCTCATCATACAGGATCAAAAACAGCCAGAAGTGCAAATCCAAAGACATTTTCATCGCGACACTGAAATCAATACCAAAGGCTTTCGTGAACCTGAGACTGACATCAGCATTGTGCACCTCTTAAAAAATGTGAATTTCTTTCAGTGATTATATAAAACACTACTGAGAGACCACTCTGGGTGTGGTATTACATTAAGTTAGAATTGTGTCTTGAAGAATCACAAAACCAAAGAGAAATAACCCATGTCAGAATGTTTTAGATCGTTATTCTGTTATTTGTTCTGTTTACAATGATTGTTAAAATCTTTAGAGATAAAAAGCACCTGAAAACCACAACACCTTCCCTTTGTCTTTCATTCTTCATATTACTAGACCAACTTCTGCTCAGACACTGCAAAAATACCGGATGCTATAGTGTCAAATGGAAATGTAAAAATAATGAATTCCTTCTTTGTAACATATACTGCTAGACTTTTAGAAACAGTGAGTCAGAATATGATGAAAGAAATAGAAAAAGATTAAAATGTAATCCTTTATATTCAGCTGTCATTTATAAATCAAGCTCTGCATTTTCTGTTTTAAAAAAATCATGTTATATGTTCTTAATGTCTTTCATAAGTTGTAATTATAATAATATAACTGTACTGATGTTAGAACTGAATCAGAGAAGACATAGATTTATTTTTTGCTCACAACTCGGACACAGCAAAGATACCAGAGGCTACAGTGTCAAATAGACATGTTTTCCAAAACTTTACCAAACTAATGGATTCCTTGTGTTGTATCTTTTTGAATTCAGATATCTTTTAACAGCCACGGTCTCCCCTTTTTGTGTAACAACTGTTGTTAAAAATGCATTTCATGTAATCTTAATGTCTTGGACAATTTCTCTTCCAAGAGCTGGTGTCCCAGCCATCATGAGCAATCAGTGTAGAAGGTTCTTCATAAGAGAGGTAACCAGGAACCTGATGGTCACTCTGACTGAGCTCCAGAGATCCTGTGTGGAGATGGGACAAAGTCCCGGAGGGACAGAAATCACTGCAGCCCTCCGCTGATCTGAGCAGAGTGGCTAGACAGGATACTCCCCTCAGTGCAAAACACATGAAACCCTGCTTGGCTTTCATTCGAAGTTTTTTTGTTTTGTTAATTCCTTGTGAGCTTTCATGCGACGACGATGAGAAACATTTTTGTTTTTCAAATTTTGAATTTTGAAATCAGAAAATAAAATCACGAGTAAACAACATCCTTGGTGTAAAAGCTGATTTAAGATATATTTGCTTTTTTCTGTCTGGCGATAAAGGTCCATCTAAATTTTGACATGTTAAATGTGTATTCTGAGAAAGCATATTTGAAACTCTAGCCCAATCCCAATGTCCACACTCACTCACTGACTATGAGGCGCGCCCCCGCTAAGTCTGTGAGGGTTTAGGGCTGTCCCACTGTCAAATCATAAAGTCCGTGAGGGATCTCTTGCTGACTTTTTGAGCCTTTCATGCACCCTTTCCGTGAGTGGGCATCTCTGCAGACTTAGCTTGAGGGAATTACCCATAGTTCATTGCATTATGACGTATGGGCGAAATTGTAAACAAAACATGGAAGGTGCAAAAAAGGGGTGGACGTTGCAAAAAGAAGTATTTTTCCTGTAAGTATGTTATATAGAAAAAAGCCTCCACTGAGAAAATAAGTCTGTAAGTGAGGCACGCTTGTTTTTTTTTATCTTTGTTTTAAGCTCTGCAGGATGCCGACTGTCCCATTCCTGTTTCTACTGCAGCCTCATGAACTCAATCACTTTTCAGGTGCAGTCAGTTGAGTCAATAAGGATTCAGGGGTTCGTGGGGAATTTGAGATTCAGCCTACCTTTATTCTGGAAGACAGAAGCGTGCACAGGAAGGGGTCATTTTGCTTCCGGGTCATGACGGCAGTTACCAGCCGAGCTCACTTTGCGTGTTTAGAACATCCAGTGTCCTAACGGAGGAAAGCTACCCCAGAAAGGTGTCCAGGTTTGACTTTCCTCCCTCTTTTTTGACTCTTGGATGTTTGTAAAATGTCCGGGTCTCAGGGACTTTCAGGTTTGTTTCCTTTCTTCTTCTCCAAACTTGTTTGCTGTGTTTCTGAGAGCTGATCCTGTAGCTAACGTTCACATCCACGTGTAGCATATTTTAAGCATCAACTAACTTTTAATAAGAATATCACTTTGTCCCCCGAATTCGACAACCATTCTATAACATTTGTCTAATGTGATTCCTTATTTTGAGTAATAATAATGACGGAAGTTGGACCTTATTTGTTTATGTGTGCCATAACCTCGGCAGCTAACTGGCTAGCCGTTTGTTGTGAGTGATGACGTCAGACATAGAGGAATTCTCGCGATGCTTCTCATTCAGTTGCAGCTTTAATACAGCGTGCAACGAACTTATCCCTATCAAAGTGTATGTAAGTTACATTTCAGCTTCATTTGATACCAGTTTGAATTTGGAGCTGAGCTGTGTATGTGCATTGCGCCCATGAAAAAATGCCAAATCTGCTCTGCAAAGCATCGTATTTTGCTCAGGCCTTTGACTCCCAAAACTGAGGCGAGAGAAAGACACGTGAGACGAGATGACTTGAGTTGAGCTGTTTACTAGTCTTGGTCAGACTCTGACATACTGGAGCCAGACTGTCTCTGACTGGCACACAAGCTGTAAGGAAACAATCCTTGACTATAGGAACAAACAGCATTTTATCTAACTCAAGAATGTGAGTTTAGACTATCAACCCAGGAGAAGAGGAGAGACGCCTAGAGTCTCCGCTCCTGACAGTACATCTTGACCTGGGACCTTGAATGACTTAACAGAACATTTATGAGGCATTAGAAATATAAGGAATATTGGAAATTTCCTTAAAAATAATGTTTGAGCTGTTGCTACAAAGTTGGAAGCATAGCATAGTCCAAATTGTCTTGGTATGCTGAAACATTAGCATTGGCCTTCACTGGAGAGAAGGTGCCAAGCCCAAACCCGTAAAAACAGCCCCATTCCAGTATCCCGCTTGCACCAAACTTCAGAGTTTGGCACACTGCAGTCAGGCCGGTAACGTTCTCACAGCATTCACCAAACACAGACTCACCCATCTGACTGCCAAACAGAGAAATGTGATTCATCACTCCACAGAATTCATCTCCACTGCTCCACAGTCCAGTGTCGATGTGTCTTACACCACTCCATTGGACGCTTGGCATTGAACTTGGTGATGTGAGGCTGCTGGCTATGGAAACCCATTCTATGATGCTCCCGCCACACAGTTTTAGTGTTTACATTAATGCTAGTGGAAGTTCAGAGCATTGACCAAGCACCTTAGCAGTTGTAGACCATGACCAAGACCAAGACCTCCATAGGGAGGCGCATCCTGAGCCCAGCCACTAGGGGTGTAAGAAAATATTGATACACTGATATTTCGCAGTGCAATACTGTATCGATATTTTAAAATGAATGACTTACTTTGTTAGTGTGGTGGTTTGCAGTGTAATTTCACCCCCTGACCACTAGGTGGCAGCAGGCACCACCAGCTGGCAGCAAGCAGTTGACTGTTCCCTTTTCTCCTCTGCTTAGATGATGAGATCACGCGGGACTTCTGGTCTGAGCGAGCCGGTTGTTGGCCGACACAGCAGTGCAGTGTCTGCTGCATATGTAGCTGATATGTGGACTTATTTTGGCTTCCAAAACATTAAAGACTGTACAGACTTATACAGGAGTCAAGGCGTTTGTAAGATATGCCACACCAGAGTGAAGTACTCAGACAACACGATGGACCTGACAACACAGCGATAGCTTAGCAGGTAACAGCTGACATGAGAGAAACTTGCTAAAGCTACCGCTGAATTTTACTCATGCAACCATAAATACAGTCAGTACTTTTTTTTAATTTGTAAGGACCTGTGCCGTGTAGTGAACGTTAGTAATGACGGCTTCCGTAATACGATCAAAACACTGGCCCGTCACGTCATGTCCTATATGAGGATCAGCTTGTGTCCCATAGTGTCCCATAGTGTCCCTCCACAAGCACCTTCTCATTACATAAAGACATACAAGCTGATATACCCTGAAATATAAAATAATTGAGTACATTTACTCTATATTGATTTACTTTTTCATTTTTTTTTCATAATAATCCCAAAAGCATTTTAATTCACTTCAAAAAATGGGAAAAATCCTCATCTTCAGATTGCATCCAGGACCATATATTTTATAATACACTATATTTTTATTTATATACAATACATATAATTTTTATACATTTTTATTAATAGGTTTATTCTGTTATATTCCATATTAGGTTAATATTGCATAGCTGTTACATACAAATATATATAAATATCACAATATATCACCCTGCTCACAGTATCGCAATATATCGTAATATATCGATATCGGCAACCCTATATTGGGATACGTATCATATTGCCAGATACTTGCCAATACACACCCCTACCAGCCACCCTCATAAGGAATCTCATTTCGACCTCTTGAACCAACAGTCTCATCCTATGGGTCATTACCCAAAGGTTGTAACCATAGGTGAGCGTGGGGACAAAGATCGAACAGTAAATTGAGAGCTTTGTCTACCAGCTCAGCTCCCTCTTCACCACAATTGTCTGGTACAATGTCTGCAGTAATGCCACTGCTGCATTACTTTGCCTTTCAATCTCAAGATCCTTTCTACCTTCACTTTTAAAAAGACCTTACATACTTAAAGTCCTTCACTTGGGGCAAATACACACTCTCCACCTGGAGGGAGCAATCCACCTTTTCATTGTCCATCAAGCAGAGGAAGCGTGAACATTTTAAAAATGTTATGATTTAAGCGTAAAAAGCGTTAAGAATTATTTCTGATAATAAGGCATGCTACACCTGTGTTTGATTTTGTTCTGTTGGAAATTAGAGGACATTTCAAACTCTGCTCAAATACTGCTGCATTTATTATATGATATTTGGCTCATGATACATTGAGCTTTTTACTCATATATTGTATTCAAATGTGGGTCATGCTCTGGTCCTACCAGTCTCCAGTCACAGGTTTAACATGTACAAAAGCAGTGGTACCACCTGTTGTTTTTGAAGTGTTTGATACTTCACTGACAGTCATGATTCATCAGAGCATCCATAGACACTCTTTACTTGTTGTCATATATTTCCATTTCTATTAGCGTCTTCTTTTTCATCTGTGGTAGTTTTGAACATTTTGGTATTTGGCTAAATGGGCCTAAAGAAAATATGAATGTCATTATTTACTCTTCAACATCTTTTTTTCTTAAATACAAATCAGTTTCCCTAATTGTGTGTTTCTGTATTCTAGTTTTTCATGAAGAGGTCCAGCAGCTGTCAGTGAGTACAGAAGAGATCTCCTCTGAGAAGCAGGAGAGGAGCTCCAGTTCGAACCAAGAAATAAGCAAGCCTCTGCAAATTAAAGAGGAGCCAGAGGAAGAATGGAGCATTCAGGGGGGAAAGCAGCTTCAAGGACCAAAGGGAGATGATATTATCAACTTCACTTCTGTTCCTGTCCCTGTGAAGAGTGAAGATGATGAGGAGAAACCTCAGTCCTCACAGCTTCATCACATAAAAATTGAGGCAGCCCGGTACTTTGATCCAGAGAGAGATTTACAACCAGAGACTGAGGTCAAGACTGAAGACTCATCTGATTCTGGGACTGATGACAGCACTGATTGGAGGGAGGCAACAGAACACCAGTCATGTTCAAGCTCAGTGGGAAAAATCCCCAAAGAGAGAGCAAAGACTGAGAAGAAATTGCATATCTGCTCTGAGTGTTGTAAAACATTTACAGACAAAAGCCAACTTAAACACCATATGAAAAGTCACACTGGAGAGACACCCTTTAGCTGTTCTGAGTGTGGAAAGAGTTTTAAATACAAATGGTCCCTGAAACAACATATGCAAACTCACACGGGAGAAAAACCCTTCAGCTGCTCTGAGTGTGGGAAGAGATTTAAATACAAATGCTCCCTTAAAACCCATATCAGATGTCACACGGGAGAGAAGCCCTTTCACTGCTCTGAATGTGGAAAAAGTTTTACAAATAAGCACAATTTTAAAGCTCATTTGAGAATTCACACAGGAGAGAAACCTTTTGGATGCTCTGAGTGTGGCAAAACATTTTACAGCCTGGAAGTTTTGAACAAACACAAAGCAGTTCACATAGGAGAGAAACTCTTTAGCTGCTCTGAGTGTGGTCAGAGATTTACACATAAAGGAAGTTTGAAGACTCACATGAGAATTCACACAGGAGTTAAAGCTTTTGTCTGCTCTGAGTGTGACAAAAGATTTATTGATCAAAAAGGTTTAAACAGACACAGCGTAGTTCACACCAGAGAAAAACCATTCTGCTGCTTAGAGTGTGGTATGAGATTTACACAAAAAGGAAGCGTGGCCAGACATATGAGACTCCACACATAGAAAGATCCTTTTGCTGCTACTTCTGTGACAAAACATTTACTGAGGGATGTAATCTGATTTGAATGGAAAAAAGTTAAGTTGTCTTGAGTGTGATTAAATGTTTCATAAGTAAGGTTATCTGATACAACACGTGAGAATTCTTATGAAAGAGAAACTCTTCAGCTGTTCTTAGTGTGATGAATGATTACGTTAGTTTAATCTGACAGCTATGTGGCTCATCATACAGGATCAAAAACAGCCAGAAGCAGAAATTCAAAGACATTTACATCGCAACACTGAAATCAATACCAAAGGCTTTTGTGAACCTGAGACTGACATCAGCATTGTGCACCTCTAAGAAAATGTGAATTTCTTTCAGTGATTATATAAAACACTACTGAGAAACCACTCTGGTTGTGGTATTGTATTATTTCACTTTCAATGTTGATGATTTCAGAATGTTTTAGATCGTTTTTCTGTTATTTGTTCTTTTTACAATGATTGTTAAAATCTTTAGAGATAAAAAGCACTTAAAAACCACAAAACCTTCCCTTTGTCTTTCATTCTTCATATTACCAGACCAACTTCTGCTCAGACACTGCAAAAATACCGGATCCTATAGAGTCAGATAGAAATGTTTTCCACAACTATACCAAAATAATGAATTCCTTCTTTTGTAACATATACTGCTAGACTTTTAGAAACTGTCAGCCAGAATATGATGAAAGAAATAGAAAAAGATTAAAATGTAATCCTTTATATTCAGCTGTCATTTATAAATCAAGCTCTCTGTTTTTAAAAATACATGAAGTGTTCTTAATCTCTTTAATGACTTGGAATTATAGTAACATAACTGTACTGATGTTAGAACTGAGTCCGATGAGACGTAGGTTTTTCTTTCTGGTCAGAACTCAGACACGACAAGGATACCAGAGGCTACAGTGTCAAATAGACATGTTTTCCACAACTATACCAAACTAATGGATTCCTTGTGTTGTATCCTTTTGAATTCAGATATCTTTTAACAGCCATGCTCTCCCCTTTTTGTGTAACAACTGTTGTTAAAAATGCATTTCATGTAATCTTAATGTCTTGGACAATTTCTCTTCCAAGAGCTGGTGTCCCAGCCATCATGAGCAATCAGTGTAGAAGGTTCTTTATAAGAGAGGTAAACAAGAACCTGATGGTTACTCTGACTGAGCTCCAGAGATCCTGTGTGGAGATGGGACAAAGTCCCAGAGGGACAGAAATCACTGCTGCCCTCCACTGATCTGAGCAGAGTGGCTAGACAGGATACTCCCCTCATTGCAAAACACATGAAACCCTGCTTGGCTTTCATTCAGAGTCTTTTGGTAATTCCTGTGGGCTTTCATGTGACGACAATAAGAAGCATTTTGATTTTTCAAATTTTGAAATTTAACATCAGTATATAGAATCATGAGTTAGCAAAATCCTTGGTTTTAGAGCTGATAAATATAGATATATATATATATATATATATATATATATATATATATATATATATTTTTTTTTTTTTTCTTTCTGTCGATATAGGTTCATCCAAATAATGACGTGTTATGTGTGTATTCCAAAATAGCATGTTTGAAACTCTACCTTTACTCTGGAGGATAGAAGCGTGCACAGGAAGTGGTAATTTTGTTTCCGGGGCACTTACCAACCAAGCTCAGTTAGCGTGTTTAGAACATCCAGCGTCCTGACAGAGGAGAGCTACCTGATACGTGTTCAGATTTGACTTTGCTCTTCCTTTTTTGGCTCTTGGATGTGTGTGAAATGTCCGGGTTTCATGGACTTTCAGGTTTGTTTTCTTTCTTCTTCTCCAAACTTGTTTACGTGTTTCAGAGAGCTGATCCCGTAGCTAACGTTCACATCTACATGTAGCACATTTTAAGCCGCAGCTAACTTCTGATAAGAAAAGTACTTTGTTCTCCGAATTCGAGAACCACCTGATGTCTAGTTGATGATTACTTGTCTAATGTGATTCCTTATTTTGGTATTTATGACGGCAGCTTTATTATTCGTTCGTGTGTGCCATAATCTCGGCTGCTAACTGGTTAGCTCTGTTTTTGAGTGACAGCGTCAGACACGGAGGAATTCTGGCAATTTTTCACATTCAGTTTTAGCTTTAACACAGTGGTTCCCATCCCCCCTCCCCCCTTAGGGAGATCAAAATATTTTCAAGCTGTCTGTATGTTCAGACAGTGATCACTGAGTCTGTACACGGTCTATGTCTTCCTCAGTTTCTGATCAGTTACTGTGCTTGAATAATCTGCTACAGTGTCCTGTCTGTTTACAGCAGTGCCCCTCAACCTTTTCAGCCCGTGACCCCCGAAATAAAGGGACCAAAGACCAGGGACCCCCACTGCACCTGAAGGTGGCTAAACACAACCATGAACATGTGCAGTGCAGACAGGGCTGCCCATAAGGGGGGATAAAGGAGAGAGCTTTTTGGGGCCCAACCAAACTGGGGGTCAGCAAAATCATGCTCTGTTGTAAAGTTAAATTGTGGTATCCATATTTTATATTTCACCTGAATAATAACTACTCTTATCAAAGAAACAAATATATTTTTTATTCATTTGTGTAGTGAGTAGACCTCTTAAAAATATAAATCCTTTTTCTTAAAAATGGAATTAAAATGTGTTAATAATTGCAACAAAATGGTGGATAAGGTGGTGAAATTGGATTTTAGAAGTAGCAGAAATGGGTTAGAAGTGTAAAAAAAATCACCAAACAACTGCAAAAAGGGGTTAAAGTGGCAAAAATTGCTATAAAGTGGCATAGAAGGGTTTGCTGAAGCAGAAATTGGCTGAAATGGGTTAAACTGGCAAAAACAGTCATATCAAATAGTGAAATGTGGTTAAAAAGGGCATACAAATTGGGGTTAATATTGGCAATAATGGGTCAACAGAGCCAACAATAGGCAGAAAGTGGCAAGAATTGGTTTAGAAGGGGCAAAAACGGGCAAAAAAAGTGGTGATAAAGGTTTCAAATTTGACATAAATTGGTTTTGAGTGGCAAGAATGTGCCAAAATTGGACTGAAAAAGTGATGAAACGGGTTAAAGCTTTGCAAAATTGGTTCAAAGTGGCAACAGTGTAGTTTAAAAAAATATTCTTAGTTTCTTTTAAGACCGGCTCAGACTACACAAATTCAGCCAGATTTAAGCCCGACTGTGATGTCGCAGCTCGTCGTCAAAATTCGGGCCTGATTTTGAGAGTCAGGAACGACAAACCGTCTTGTAGTGTGAAATAATTAACAATGCGTTCAAGACTCCTTAAGATTCCTCATGACCACGATTCAACAAGACTAGCATGTCAGAATTTTTCGTACATGGTTGTCTAGTTTGACACCCTGACCTGACGTCAACGACGTGAATCCTGACGTCTAACAACAGGAGAACATTTGCTCTTTATTTTTGTATCATCATTCACAAGATTTACCAGTTTTATCCCCTTTTATTTCCTAAAACTATGTGAATTTTGTTTGTTTTTTTTTTTTTTACGTTATCACATGCATACCTTAAGTTCTATCTGAAGGAGAGCCAGGCCATATTGTCCTCCTCTTGATACATCCATACTTATTATCCATAATCCAATCCATCATTGCTTCTTATTTTCCGTTTTTGAGCAAAAGACTGCTACAATCACACAGAGCGCTCCTGATGTAGAGTGATTGACACTCTTTGGCCCGCCCCCCGACAACCTGTGAACTCACACTCAGTGGCGGAGATGGTGGTGACGTCAGCATACGCTGAGCGATCTGGATCACTCTTGTAGTGTGGCCAGGCTGTCGGCCAAGACGGGACAAGATTTTGGTTGCACAGTCTGGCATGGTGCCATCGTGAACGACCAAAAAAATCGTGTAGTCTGAGCCGGCCTTAAGGCGTCTGGAGACCCCTCTCAGTGTCTCACAACCCCCAATGGATTCCCGACCCCAAGGTTGAGAACCACTGGTTTAGAGCCCAATAACACTGGAGTTTACTTTGAGTCCTTGTTGTGCTTGTCAAATAGTTATTATAATTTTCTCTCTCTCTCTCTCTCTCTCTCTCTCTCTCTCTCTCTCTACAATCTGATTGGTTGGGATGGTGTCAGGGCCGTCCTGAGGCTTCATACTGTAATGTGAGCTGAGCCTCAGGATCAGGTGCCTGAGGGGGCTCTTCTCCAGGGTCTCCTATTGGTAAAGTAGAGCTTTTTGATGGGAGGAGCTGGGGTCATTGGTCTTATGGTGTTTGTAAAATCTGATGGCTCTTTTTTGGATGGGGATTAAGAGTGTATATTGGCCCAATTCTGCTCTGCACCCATTGTTGGTGGTGTTTCTGTGAAAACTGACAATACTCTTACAGATCTCTGTATGCAGGGTCTCTATGGGGTGTTTGTCCTATATGTCATCATTTAGAATTGTAAAAGGACACCACCCTTCACTACCATAGTAATATTGGTTTGATTACTGATTTAAAGATTTGGAGTCAGATTCTGATTGGTAGATGATGACATTTCTCCCATTCTTTCTGAGCTCACTCACAGCTAGATTAAAATTTCCTGTGTGAGTGATTTTTAGTCCTAAATATGTGTATGCATGTGTGTGTTCTATTTCCGTGGATCCTAAAGTAAATCTCTGTTGGTTTCCCTTACCTCTGGATCGATTCTGGAATATCGGAATTTTGATTTTTTTCTAAATTTAGATCTGATAGAGGTTTTGCAGATGAGCTAGTTGCTGTTGTAATGCCTCCTTGGATGGAGCCAGCGGTATCAGATCATCTCATCTAGGCATCTGATGTCCGAGTCAGAGAGGGTGACACTAGGTGTGTCTGATTGTTCCTGAGAGTTAGCCAGTTCATCGATGTAAATATTAAACAGGATGGGGCTGAGACTGCAGCCCTGTTTCATCTCTCAACTATGGTAGAAAAAGTCTAGTTTCCATTTCTCCAATTTTAACTGCAAACTTCATATTAGTATACACAGTGTTAATAATGTCGTAGACTTAACCTCCTTCTCCCTTTTCAATGTATTTTAGAAATAGAACATAATGCAATGCTTTTTTGAAATTCTCACAACAGGAGTAGATTTTCTGTTTGTTTTTGTGAATGTGTTTTTTGATCAGGATGTGGAGGGTGTACGTCTGACTCTTGTTTAGGACCTTCTGTGTGCTGAGAAAGTCCTTCGGTCAGCTGTTGAGGATGCTGCAGAATAATTTTCCCCGGCTGCTGCTGACACTTCTGCTGCTGTAACTGTTTGGGATCTCATTCTTAGATCATTACCCAGAGTTCATGATCGTAGGTCAGGGTGGGGCAAAGATTGAACAGTACATTAAGAGCTTTGCCTTCCAGCTCAGCTCCCTCTTCCCCACAATGGTCTGGTACAATGTCTGCAATGCTGCCATTGCTGCATCAGTCAGTCTGTCAATGCCTTGGTCCATTATACCTTCACTCCTGAAAAAGAGCCTTATATACTTAAACTCCTTCACTTGGGGCAAAGACACTCCCCACCTGGAGGAGGCAATCCACCGTTTTACAGTAGAGAACCCCTGCTGGACTGCTGTGACAGTTTGTGATGAATACAAATACAAATATGTTACACCACTAATAGATAGGTAAATAGATAACACAAATATCAATGAAATCCCTTTTCATTGCCCATAAACTAGAGGAAACAGTGCTGTGCTTTGTACATATGTAATGTAAGTTTTGAACATATTGGTACTTGGCTAAAGGCCTTGAACAACTATAAATTTCAATATTCACTATTTAAAGTTTTTTGTTAAAATATGAAATCAGTTTCCCTTACTGTGTGTTTCTGTGTTTTAGTTTTCCACGAAGAGGTCCAGCAGCTGTCAGTGAGTACAGAAGAAATCTCCTCTGAGGAGCAGGAGAGGAGCTCCAGTTTGAACCAAGAAAAAAGCAAGCCTATGCAAATTAAAGAGGAGCCAGAGGAAGAATGGAGCAGTCAGGGGGGAGAGCAGCTTCAAGGAGCAGAGGAGGATGGTATCATCAAGTTCACTTTTGTTCCAGTCCCTGTTAGGAGTGATGAAGAGGAGGAGAAACCTCAGTCCTCACAGCTTTGTCAAAGTCAAACGCAACAGATGGAAACAGGAGAGGGCTGTGGTGGAGCAGAGGCAGCCAGTTACTTTGATCCAGAGAGAGATTTACAACCAGAGACTGAGGTCAAGACTGAATACTCATCCGATCCTGGGACTGATGACAGCACTGACTGGAGAGAGGCAACAGAACACCAGTCAGGTTCAAACTCAGTAGAAACAATCCCAAAAGAGAGAGCAGAGACTGAGAAGAAATTGTACATGTGTTCTGAGTGTGGTGAAAGCTTTATTTACAAAAGCCAACTTATAAAACACATGAGAATTCACACGGGAGAAAAACCTTTCAGCTGCTCTGAGTGTGGAAAGAGATATAAACACAAATGGTCCCTTACAGAACATATGAGAATTCACACAGGAGAGAAACCTTTCAGCTGCTCTGAGTGTGGAACAAGATTTGAACACCACTGGTCCCTTAGGGAACATATGAGAATTCACACAGGAGATAAACTCTTCATCTGTTCTGAGTGTGGAAAGCAATATAAAAACAAATGGTCCTTTACAAGTCATAGGAGAATTCACTCAGAAGAGAACCCTTTCAGCTGCTCTGGGTGTGGGAAGAAATTTAAATTCAAATATCTCCTTAAAAAACATATGCGAATGCACACTGGAGAGAAACCCTTTCACTGCTCTGAGTGTGGTCAGAGATTTACACAAAACAGTCATCTGACAGCTCACATGAGAATTCACACAGGAGAAAAACCTTTTGGCTGCACTGATTGTGGCAAAAGATTTAGAGATCAAATGGGTTTTAACAGACACAAAGCAGTTCATACTGGAGAGAAACCCTTTAGCTGCTCCGAGTGTGGTTTGAGATTTACCCAAAAAGGAAGTTTGACAGTACACATGAGAATTCACACAGGAGAAAAACCTTTTGGCTGCTCTGAGTGTGGCAAAAGATTTAGCGATCAAAGGGGCTTTAACAGACACAGGGTAGTTCACACCAGAGAGAAACCCTTCGGCTGCTTAGAGTGTGGTCAGAGATTTACACAAAAAGGAAGCTTGACTAAACATATGAGATTTCACACACAGCTACTTTAGAGACTGAGCTTAATCCTGAAGCCTTTTCTGAACCTGAGATTCAGATCATTATTGTGTCCTCTTTCAAAAATTGTGAACTTACTTTACAAAGAATACCCCTTCCCATTTCATGCTGTCTGCGATGGAACAAAAAAGAAAAGAAAAAAAAGAAACTGTGAATAAGTTTTATAGTTAGTCGTGTCAAAGTTTGTGTCACCTGATAATGAATCATTAGACTCACCTGTGGTTGGATTCTTGTTCATTAGAATTTTGTGGTCTAAAATTTAGCTTTGCTTCCAAGACTTTCATTGGAGTGTACTCATTTTTGCAACATGGTCTTGAATGATCTTGTTAGGACAATTACTTTTTTGTGTAATTATTGAGTGCTGTTTTTGCTACAAGATTGTTTTCTTTTTCTCCGGAATAAAGCATGTAGGTTGAAGTTGCTGTTATTTTTATGTTACATACAGTGCATTCAGAAAATATTCAGACCCACTTCACATTTTCAGTTTATGTTGCAGCCTGATGCTTCTGTTTTTTAATTTTTTTTTTCCCAATCTACACTCAGTGCCCATAATTACAAAGTGAAACTGAAATTTTATACATTTTTGCAAAAGTATGAAAAATAACAACACCTGAAATTTAGTTGAGGTTCCTCCTAAAGCAGCAGTTTAATCTGACTTAGACCACAGTTCTTTAATAAAACAAGAGCAAAGAGCCACACTAAAAGCGTTTGTTTGGAGAGAAGGTGTTTATTCACATCTTTGGCTTGAATTTTAGCCACCAACAAGCTCTGCCATTCAAACACTCCGGCAGTGCTAGCCTGTGCTACTCAGGTTAGTACCTAAATAACCACTGCTTATTTGATCACCTGTTATCTTATCATTTATTTGTAATAAATATTCATATAAAAACCAAGTGGTTTGTTTGTGCACATCTATTAAAATTCTAAATGTTTCCTGTCAGAGATTTCACTAATTTTGGAATGAGACCTCATATTACACAAACTAATCCTTTGTTTAATTTCTCACATAAACAGATATCAATCCAAAATTTTACATGAGATGAGATTAAGAAATACTAATTTAATTGACAAATCACTTCCAAAAACCACACTTGCTTTTGTTGTTTAATAAAATTGATCAGCAAAATGCTTCATTATGTGATGCGAGAATGTGTTACAATTTCATTATCTTAGTTCTTTAAATGTAGTTTTTTTTCAATGAACTTGCTTTTTCTTAATGTCCAAATGTTGAAATATTCTTTCATAGAAACATGAATACCATGCATGCCATCAAATACCTGAGATCATGACCTAAACATAATTAGAAGCATTTTTCTAACTTGAATTATGAGTTCAATGTCATTCAAATACAAAATTATGAGTAAATAGAATTTGCTTATTCTTGCAAGGGGACACTCCCCTTGCCACCATTTTCAAAGGTTACTACAGCTTTTTTATAATGTAATATTACTCTTTCAAAAATGTAGTTTAACTATATGTAGTGTGGAGCAATATAGACACTTTTAAAGTGTTAAACCTAACTCTATGAGTCCGATTAGCACTGCAGGTTTTTCTGTGTTTTTTCTGTGGTGGGACTTTACTTGAACAATCTGGTTGGATATATTTTCACTTGTTGTAATTGTCAAAAAGAAAAGGTAAGATTTACTCTATGGCTCCTCAGCTGCTACTCAGAAGTCAAAGTAAACTGATGTAGGTACTTTTTTCTTTTACTTGAGAAGATTTATAGACCAGTACTCTTACTTAAGTTAATTTACGCCAGTGTAACTGAACTTTTACCTGAATATAGTAGTTGTGTACTTTTTCCATCTCTGATTCAGAGCATATTTGATGCCCCACTTTTATTGTGAAGGCCAGAAACGTCGAAAGGAAGTGGTGTTTCTGCTTCCGGGTCATGGAAGCTTGCTCCTGCGACGAAGTTGGCTAAGATCCAGGGACCTAAAGGAGCGGAGAGATCCATGAATTTAGCCCCGACTTGACTTGTCTCTTTTTTTTCTTAGACTCTTGGATGTTTGTAAAATGTCCGGGGTTCAGGATCCTCCAGGTTTGTTTCTTTCTTCTTCTCTAAACTTGTTTACCGTAAACGATTCAGAGAGCTGAGCCTTTAGCTAACGGTCACATCCACATAGCACAGTGTTAGTCGCAGCTAGCTTCTGATAACGATTACATTTTGTTTTCCAGGTTTTCAGATGTCTTTTCTGACTGACTCATGTGTGATGATTGAAATAAAAATTGTAGAATTTGTTGTTAGAAGTGAAAATCCGGCAGATAACCAGGGCTGATAGGGCGGGCCACATCCTCGGCTGCTAACGGGCTAGTGGTCGTTACTTGAGGATTTGTAGTTCTTCATAGTTTGAAATCAGAATAAAAAAGACTTTTGGTTGTCCCTTACACATGCATTGCGAACGTAAACACAGACGTAACTAGCTGCCAAAATCAACAGTGGTTGCACCCGCCAAAAAAATTACAATAGATATAGTTGCATCATACACCGTATTTCATCATTTTTTTACATACCACACTTATGTGAACGATAAAAAAAGATGAAGGTCACGGTTCTGTAAAATCACCACCAGAATATGAATACAGTTCTACAGAAAGCTAAAATATTTCATTACTTGTTTTATTATTACTGCAACAGTAGCATACAGGGAAGAAAATTTGACTCTGTATTTTTTTGTGCAGACCAGCCTTTTACTTCTTTTCAAATCCAACAAAACATCATTTTTTCCCTTTGGTCCCTTTCCTAGCACCACAAAATTATTCCCCCAAACTAAATCAACCAACTAACCAATCATTCAATCAATCAATCAATCAATCAATCAATCAATCAATCAATCAATCAATCCATCCATCAATATTTATTTGTACAGTGCCAGTTTATAACCAAAGTAATCTCAAGCCTCTTAACAAACAGGGCAGGTCTAGACCGTACTCTCTGCTGTCGCCTAATATAATACACCAGCATTAATAATTAATATTAAGATAAAGACTATACCCTATTTAAAGAAAGACCAGCATTAACTTATTTCTAATCAATACAGCATTGAAGTAGCATTGCTTTTGGATTCAATGTAACTGTATTATTATAGAAGTTTGAATGATTTAAAACAAAAAAAAATAATGGCAGTGAAGAAAAAATATTTCTAAAATATATTAAGGAGAAAATAGCATCGCAATTAGAATCTTTTTTAAATTACCTCAAGATATGAGATACCTATAGTAGTCCTACTAAATTACCTCAAGATATGAGATAACTATAGTAGTCCTAATAATTATAGTTGTAATAATAATGATAATAATAATAATAATGATAATAAAATATATTTTTAGTAAACGTTAAAGTTGGAGTCAGGTAGATCCACATCAGCAAGGATCTAGATAAATCTATATACTATAACAGAGCTAAGTAATGGATGTCATAGATGAATAAAATTATGCAATTTCACTCTTTTTTTCACAGACTCTCTTGTTGTCAGGGGTGAACATAGAAGGCATATCCTTACTCAAGTAGAAGAGCATAAAAAATAACCACTCATAACAGCAAAATATAAAACCTTACTGGCCCCAAAGTGAGTAGGCACACCAGGAAAGTGCCCTATGTTCAAGAAGTACCTATGTGGAAAAAGTACATGACTATTGTACTCAAGAAATGTACAGTTACTCTGGTTAAAATGTACTTAAATAAAAGTAAAAGTCCTGGTCTTTAAGTTTACTCAAGTAAGGCCGGCCACACACTACAGGATTTTAAGCCCGATTTTAGGCTAGATTTGACCCCCCTGACGATTGTGGGGGCGTATACCGACTGGAGCCTTGTCGCAAACAATTATTTGTCTGAGTAGTCTGCATGAGTGTGGTGTCAACACGGTTCATTTACTGCTCCAAATTGCATTGTAGCCTCCCAGACCCTGTATCGTAAATATCAAACATGTATTTATGATTCTAGGTTGTAGTGCCGCTGACGGAGTACCCACAACAACCAATGACAGCAAGTACACCGGGTAGCATCACCTGAAGGATCATACGTACTTTGATCACTCACAACCAAAAAAACAACTGTACCTTAATTCCAGCCAGGATTTCTTCCTGAGTTGTTCCCTTGTTTTATGATTTTTGTTGCACCTGTAATGCATGCCAGGACAGCCTGTTGTGGAGAGACAGCAAGACAGTATCGACAGACATCCGTGGGTTTTTTCTGAAGTCATGTGATCACATGAGGTCGTAGGCAGGTTGGCAGGTGTGTGGTCTTCAGTGATCTGACAGTCTGGCTGACTCGTCTAGTGTGTGCGTTCAGAGGATTAAAGATGAAAGATCTTTGGAAATTTTCCTGAAGTTTGTGATCCCCCATGGTTTTAAAGTCATTTCATTTTAAAATCGTCTTGTGCGTGGCCAGCCTAAAGGTTACAAGTATTTGATTTAAAGTTTACTCTTAAGTACTGAATATCTACAAGGGCTAAACTGTTTGGGGAAATAATCTAATATTGCATTGGCAATTTGACTTGTGATTCCTCATGTTATGCATTTCTCAGCAAATCCAAAATGATATTTCATGTTGGCAAGTTTTGTTTTTATATGATATAAGCTTCCCTTACTGAGTGTTTCTGTATTTCAATTTTTCCTAAAGAGGCGCAGTACCTGACAGTGTGTAAAGAAGAGATTTACCCTGAGCAGCAGGAGTGGATGTCCAGTCTGAATCAGGAGATTAGTGAGCCTCTGCACATTAAAGATGAACCAGAGAAACTGGAAGGAGAGCAGCTTCAAGAGCTAGAGGAGGATGAGATCTTCAAGTTCACTTTTTGTCCTGACCCTGTGAAGAGTGAAGATGATGAGGAGATACCTCAGTCCTCACAGCTTCATCAAAGACAGACTGAACAGATGGAAACAGGAGCTGATGGAGAGGACTGTATACCAGAAGCAGCCAGGTATTTTGATCCAGAGAGAGATTTACAGCCAGAAACTAGGGTCAAGATTGAATACTCCTCTGATCCTGAGACTGATGACAGCACTGATTGGAGGGAGACAAAAGAAGACCAGTCAGATTTAAACTCAGTGGAAAACATTACAAAAGAGAGAAAAAAGGATGAAAAGAAATCACATAGTTGCCCTGAGTGTGGCAAAACAGTGAAATACATACGTCATCTTACAGATCATATGAGAATTCACACGGGAGAGAAACCCTTCAGCTGCTCTGAATGTGGCAAAAGATTTACCCATAAAGCAAGCATGACTCTACACAGAAGGATTCACAAAGGAGAGAAACCCTTCAGCTGCTCTGAGTGTGATCAGAAATTCACTCAAAATGCTCATCTTACAGTTCACATGAGAATTCACACAGGTGAGAAACCCTTTGTCTGCTTAGAATGTGGCAAAAGATTTAACCGTGAAACATGCATGGCCAGACACATGGTAGTTCATACCAGAGAAAAACCTTTTACTTGCTCTGAGTGTGGGAAAAGCTTTACCCAAAAAGGAAGTGTGACTGCACATATGATAATTCACAAAGGAGAAAAACCTTTCAGCTGCTCTGAGTGTGGTCAGAAATTTACCCGCAAAGGAAGTATGACTGAACACATGAAAATTCACAGAGGACAACAGCCTTTAATCAGCTGCTCTGAGTGTGGCAAAAGTTTTACCCGGAAAGGCAGTTTGAATGCACACATGAGAATTCACAATGGAGAAAAACCATTTAGCTGCTGTGAGTGTGGTAAAAGATTTTCCCGAAAAGTAATTATGACAAAACACACCAGAATTCACAAAGGAGAGAATCCATTCAGCTGCTCTGAGTGTGGCAAAATATTTAATTTGAGGTGTGGTCTGACAGTTCATATGGCCCTCCTTCACACAGGAGAGAAACCCTTCAGCAGCTCTTTCAGTGTTGAAAGATTTGAAAAGGATCATCATCCTAAACCTGACGTGCCACATCACAGAGATACGGATAGCTTTGACTGCACTGTTTGTGACCAAAAGTTTGCTTTGCTGTATCAGTTAAGACTTCACAAGTGTGTAGGCAATCCACCTTCAGAGCCTCTTCAGGACAAAACTGGGGGGACAAAAGAGGATGAAACAGGAGCCGATGGAGAGGACTGTAGAGGATCAGCAGCAGGCAGGAACTTTGATCCAGAGAGAAATTTACCACCAGAGATTGAGGTCAAGACTGAAGAATTTTCTGAACCTGAATCTGAAGACTCATTTTACTGGAAAGAGAATGAAGAACATGAGTATTATTTAACCTCTGCAAACTAATGAATGCCTTTTGGTGATATGATAGACCTCTCTGAGTGAAGTAATACATTCATCTGGAATTATCTCTTGAAGAGGCAGAAGAACTCACACAGAGAGAAACCATATGACTGATGTAATTTTATATATGTATTTTTAATTTCTGATGGTTTATGACTTTTATACTTGTTTATTTATGTATTTTACAAATAATGCTTGTTATTCAAATCCTGCAAGGTAAAAAGCACTTTTTTTGTCATACTCAAACAAGATAACCTGGCACGCCAGATGGAGACATCCATCTGGTAAATCACTCATAGACAGTGTTTGGGAAAGGGCAGAACCTTTGAAAAAAAAAAAAAAAACTTGAAGGGTGATTGGATGGACGTTCTGTCTGTCACATCTTTACGGGCCAATCAGACCAACAAAACATGTGACGTAGCCGCTACCGAGCTGTGCCCCTACCGAAGGAGTAAACTCCATAGAGAGCTGCATAACACGAACCTTGACAATTGTAGACATGTCAGTACATAACTTTTTTCATCTTTGAAAAGAAAACAACTCACTGCTGTTCTTTGTTCTTCTTTGAACAAAGAAGTATCATCAAGTTCTGATTAAACTGGCACTTAAGCAGCATCCACACTAATTTCACCGGCCTCTTGTCACTGCTTGCTTACGTCACGACTCATCTGTGCCCAAAAGTACTGCCCCTTGTCGCTGATTGGTCCTGTCACTTTCTAACCGGGCCCAAATGGTTCAGACAGGATCATTGCAAGATGGGTTCACCAGTGAGAAACACGGAAATGGGCGTATCCTTCTGCTTTGCAAGGTTACAAGCAAGAGACTTTCTCTTCGCAACCCCTCCACTTCCCCATCAGCCTTACTCAGAACTCAGAAATGTTGTAAAAACCAAAGGCCATATTCCCAAGTTTCAAACCACAAAAATTATAGACTTGTATCACAATGAATTTTTAACAATACAGGAAACAACCAAATCCCCCATGTTATAAAAATCAAAACTATTTAACTTTAGAATCATTGTGCTGAAAGTTCAAAATCACATGAAAAGATGTTAAAATCCCATTTAATTCAGATGTGATATATATGTGCGATGGTATGCAACAGCTGATGTTCAATGTTGTAAAACTGACACTGAAATATTGACCATAAGTGAACATGGAAACAACATATTGAATTCATTAAAGGAAGCATTTCAAAGTCATTAGCTATTCTGTTTATATACTATTTCGTTGTTGCCTTGTTCTGAAGTTTAATGGCCTCTTTTTATTACAAAACAATTCAACTAAAGTCCGGATAAATTCAAAGACATTCCCAGACTCTACAGACTATAAAGAAGTTATCTTTAATTCAGAGGAACTAATAAGATTTGCGAAGTGCTTGTAATTTTCCATACAAAAAGAAAAAAAGGTATGTGTTTCTAATATTCAAGTTAAACCCTGGAATGATGCCAGCATAAATTTGAGAACATGTAATTCACTTTGGTGTTCAAGAAAGTGGTTTGTAAAGCTATATTGAGGCTTAAAGTGTGTTTGGTTTATCTGATGTGTCTGCATTTCTGAAAGTTGATAGCTTCATTTGATGATATTAGACTTTTATAGGGAGTTTGCTGCAACACTACTGACTTTGTTAAAACTGTTTATACTGTGTAAAATGTTTGGACTTTGTGTGATGGCTGAATTAAAACTGCCACAACTACTCAAACAATAATGGATTTTTTCACTAAAAAAGTGTCATTAATAGCTTTGACTTCTAATAGTAATACAAATTAATAACTGCAGTGATCTTAGAATCAGTACTAAGGTTATTCCCCATTTACGGATGTTAATAAGGTAGCCAATATTACTGTGTATTTATTTGCTGATTATATCATCATTTCAGTCTTTCTAAGATATATTCACATAATAGCCAAAATGTTATTATTGCAGTTCTGTTCGGGGTTCAGCCCTGGGATTTACTGGTGACCACTCCCAGGTGGACAAGATGGATTTAAGTTTTACTGGTCTATAAAGGGTTTATGAGATCCAAAACATATTCATTAATATGCATTCATGTTGTCAGATACTTAAAGAAATGATATGAAAGTGATCAGTAAAAGTTCACTTATTTTAATTATGAGGTTTGATATCATCATACTGTCAAAACATATGGTTGGTATTTGTGCTGGTATTTTACTCCAATTATGCTTATTCTTTTCTGAAATAAGTCAAATTCTTTTTGAGAATATACTATCACCCCAAGAAGCCAGATGGAATCTGCTCACTGTCTGAGCTTTATGACACCTGATATAAAACATTAACATTACACCATCCATCATGAGTCCTTGATGTGTGGTGTCCCTGTGGTAGAGCAGAGTGGGGAACAGATCACTCCTATTGACCAATCACACAACACACAGACACACACGTGTGTATAGTATGTAATACCAGTAGGATATTTAAAGCTCTACATTTATTTTAAAGGCCAGATGGGTGTCCGTGAAGTGGTGTTTGCTTCTGGCACTTACCTGCTTGGTTTGTGTGTTTGGAAGATCGAGCATCCTAAAGTAGCAGAGTAGAATTAACAAAGATTGGCCATAAAAATGGATTTTTAGGACATTCATTTTCTAAAAACCATCAAACTCCAAGTTCCATCAAAGCCATCTCATCAAACCTTCATCTACTTGCAGCAAACTTTAGCATCCTTTTTTTGTCAATCAGAACTAATTCCCATCTTTAGCCCCCATCATGTATGCAGTATTAAGATTGTGGTTGTTTGCAATCATTTTCATTGAAGGTGTTCCCCATTTACTGATGTTATTAAAGTAACCATTACTAGTGCTCAGTTCTTTACCTACTCGGTCATTTATTTGCTATAAAGATTTACAATAAAGGCAAGGATTTTGTATGTGCAGGTCTGTTAAAGGGTTAAAAGACCCCAGATGGAGAATTCATAAACTCTGATCACAGATGAATAATCGCCTGTTTAATTTTCTTTAAAACAGGGGTGGTAACTCAAATTTCAACCTGATGCATACACAGTAAAACTGTGAAATATTAGTTTCGTTGACATCAGTGTTAATTTTGTTGATTGAAACGATGACTAAAAATGTTCATCGATATACTTTTTTTTCCCCTGAGGAAGACTAGATTAAGACTAGCCCAAAATAGATCTCTGATGACTAAAACAAACTAAAAGTAAGTTTAGTTTTGTCAAGATGACTAAAATGAGACTGAAATGAAATTTTGTCTCCATTGGATATTCAAAATCTATGTTTCAATCTATGCAACACACTACCACGATTTTCTACCAGATTTAGACAAGAGAATAAATGCTTGGACTAAAAAGTTAAGATTTAAATGTGAGGACTTCTTATGGACTAAAACTAGACTGACGTGTTTTTGAGTTTTTGTCAACTAAAACGTGACTAAATCTACATAGGGTAGAAATGACTAAAACATGGCATCTAAAGACGAAAACTGAGAGTAAAATTAAAATTAGCTGTCAAATTTAACACGATTGACATGTATAATTTATCAAACAATACATGTTTTTATATCATTTGTTGTCTGCATGCCTGCATTATGATCTCAGGAAAAAAAATATGTGATGTTTCCTTTTAAAATATCGAACAGTCTAAACCATACCACGTTTAACATGTATTTAGGGGGTGTATCTCAAACTGTTCTTTAATTCGGAAGGCCAGATGACTGTACCGGAAGTGGTGTTTTTGTTTCCGGGTCGTAAAGGCTGTATTCTGATGAGCACAGTCTGTGGATGAGCCAGCGCCCAGTACGAGCCGAATATTTCCAGAAAACGGCTCAGACTGGACTCTTCTGTTTCTACGTTCAGTCTTGGATGTTTGTAAAATGTCCGGGTTTCAGGATCTTTCAGGTTGGTTTTCTTTCTTACATTATAAACTCGTTTCCTGTTAATGTTTCAAAGGGCTGAGCCTTCAGCTAACGTTCACATCTGTGCAGTGTTAGCCACAGTTTACTCCTAGTACAAAACAACTTTCTTTCTGGACTTAAGCACTTTTTGCTAACTATGGTGTGATGGTTGAAATACGTCTAATTTAACACTGAAAGTGAAAGTGGGGCTAATAACGGGACCGGGACCTCGTGCGGGAGACCTCGGCCGTGATAAGGGACCCAGCCAGTTATTGCCTTCATGTTAAATGACTTAGGGTGTATTAAAACGTTTTTTGCACATTACTAGAATAGAATGTAATTCGTCTCCGAATAGGTGTTAACAAAATGTATCTTGCTATACCTGATTGGAACTCAATAAAACAAAAATATCCAAAAGCAATGGACAACGGTTCCATGGAGTCATTGGTGCAGCCCTACTTGCAATGGAGCCTCTGAAACTGGTCATTCTTTCCACAGCTTTTATATAGAGTCAGTAATTATGTTGAAATGCTGGATCAGCATTTCAACATATTGGTCTTCCATGACTTTATTCTTCTTCTTTAAGATTCTTCCGTACGTTTTTTTTGGCACTTTTCACAGTCTCCACAGTTTGATTTTCACAGTTCAACTTTTATCATGTTCAGGAGAAGTGTGCTTGTGTGTTTCACATTTCTAACCCTTTTACTTTTTACAATATTTAACAGTTTTCACATTTTTTGGCCCTATTAAAATGAATGGAAGATTTCTGCAGTTCTGCCTAAAACTGCTTCAACTTTGAGATTCTACAGATCCTGCATACTTCCATTTACAGATTTCATTTTTGCTTTAAAACGTAGACAAACTCTTTTAACATGTATTCAGCTTTTAGTTATCTTCTTCGGTTTTTGAGATTTCACAGTTTAAGCAACACAAACTTTTGGGGTTTTACACAAAAAAGTCAGACTTCAGAGTTCGTGACATCATCAGTCAGAGCACAGCAGCCTGCTGGTGAAACAGAAGAAATCTCCTGAACAAACTTCCATAAAATCCACAAACTTCACTCCACAGACATAAAAAGGCATCAAAACAGAGAAAATCTTGTCCTGCTACTGTCAAACCAAGAACCAAAGCCATATCATGCACAGTCTTGGTGTGAGAGGATCAACTGTCCCAAGAACGGCGAAATCTCCTACATCTGCTGCAGTGTTACGGATTCTGAGACTTTGGTCTTCAGACTCAGAAAGACATTTTTTTTTTATCACTCTTGTAGCATGATTTTTTGCTTTCCAGACATATAAAACACATCACTACATTCGTTAGCTTCTGCTGATTCTCATGACACCTTTGGTTTTCTGCTAGGTTTTACAAGTACACCGTAAATTGATGTTTTTTGAGTGCATGTTCTGACCTCTCAACCCTGTTTTCTTAGCTTACTTTAACTGAAACTAACAGGTGTGACTAATTAGCTTTTATCTCTGCTATGATGTCATACAGGCATTCGTTACCATAGCAACCTAGAAGTCCTACACACACATACAAACACAAAGTCACGTTTTAACATTCTCCATAACTATAACATACATGTGGCTTTAATTAAGCAATTTTAAAGGTATCATCTTTACATGATAAAATAACAATGTGCTTATCTGTAATTCTTTACATTTTCCACAAATCAGCTACTGTGTTCTTCAGCTTTGATGCTGTTTATAGCAATTTTTATGCTATCTTTCAGCCATTTTCATGCTATTTTAAGCTATTTTTATGCGTTTTCAGCAATTGAATGCTGTTTAAAGCTACTTGATGCTCCATCACCGTGGCTCTTCACAAGTTTAACTGTTTCAACCATTAATTATACCTTCTTTTTTTCAGCTTTGTTTCACTGCTATTAGCAATTATATTTAACATTTTCTCATTTTCCGCCTTCAGCCTCAGGATTTCAGCGCATTTATTGCAAGAAAATGCAGCATCTCTTGTTAATTATTTAATTGTCCTCATGTAGAGGGTCATTGTGTTCTAATTAAACCATTCTGTCAGCCTCCTCTCTGTTTACTCATCTCCTCCAGTGATTGGCCCCACTACAATTGTGCCATCTGCAAATTTTATGTTCGATTTATTGTGATGATTTAATAAGCAGCTATTAATATACAGTGTATAATGTAGAGGGCTCTGCATTCATCCTTGTATGGCTCCGGTGTTGAGTGACAGCGCAGGAGTAATAAGGAACCCATCCTGAATACCTTTGGCTGGGTATTTATGCAGGTATTTGGCCTACGTGGATGCTGCATCAAACAGTTCGGTCTTGTAATGAGAGTTGTTGCATGCCTAGTTGTGCTGCACACTTACTTTAATCACAGACACAATTGCAATGTCAGGCTGTGCAATTACATAATTCTATAAACATTTGCATTAACTTTTATATTAGTTGTACTTAAAAGATTTTCAAAAATGCATGTAAGAGGTTTTACAGTTTAAGATAATGCCACTGTTGAACTTAGTAAAAGTTTACCTTTGAAACAGGAAAACCTTTCATTTTGGAAAATGGTAAGTTGCTCTGAAAGCAGTACTGTACAAACTTTATGATTTCTCTTATTCAGTGTTCAGTGTTTCTTTATATTTTGATTTTTTTCAGTTAGAAATGAAATGTCATTGTTCTCTGCATTTCTTTGATAACCACGCAAGTAGTAGACCCATGATGCCATTTATGGATTATGCTTTAATCGCAACATTGTCCAGTATAATCACAGATTTTTACCCAGTCATGCAGCACTAATCTCTAGTGCCTCAACTAAATCACAGCAGTGGTTATGTTTAACAAACTTCAATTTACTGACATTTTTTTTTTGTTAATGCTAACAACACATACAGAGTATGTAGAAGTTTATTTTTTTTCCATTACTCTCCTCAGATGTCCAGCACCTCATGGTGAAAGAAGAAGAAGTTCTCTTTGAGCAGCAGGAAAGGAGTTCCAGTCTGAACCAGGAGGAACCACCAGGAGCAGCACACATTAAAGAGGAACCAGAGGAAATATGGAGCTGTCAGGAGAGGGAGCGGATTCAAGGAGCAAAGGACGCTGACACCACATTTACTCCTCTGACTGTGAAGAGTGAAAAAGAAAGCAGCCACCAGCCTTGGCAGGAGAATGGCTGTAACTCTATGACAGTTTTCCCAGTCATCATAAATTCTGGTAAATATCTTCATGGTGAGAATGGGAATAACCCTCACTATTCATGGTGATCCTCACTCATAGATAGAACCAAAAACACAACATTGTTTATGTTTACCTCAACAATGAGTAGAGAGAATTTAATCAAAATTGGTGTTAATCAAAATCTGAAGCACCATTTTGGTCAGTGAAATTGGGCACGTCCTATCAAATCTAAGCACATAACTCAAAATGCCCTAGATCAATCTTGATGAAACTCTCAGGAGACAACCTAAGCTTTCTTGAAAGCACGCACGCCATCTTCTGTTGTCTTATGAGAAGACAAATGGCACATCTTTGAGTGTGTTGTTAGGCTGCTGTTTTGTTTGTGTTGGCAGCAGTGTTAATTCTGTTGACTAAAACTATTCATAGACAGCCTTTTTTTCCATGACAAAAACTAGACTAAAACTAACAAAAATAGATCTGTTATGACTAAAACTGACAAAAATGGATCTGTGATGACTAAAACTGACAAAATCTAAGTTTAGTTTTTGTCAAAATGACTACAACTAGACTATTATCAGTTTTAGACTGGTAGACTGGTAGACTTTTATCAGACATTCAAAATCAGTGGTATTTCTCCACTGTGGGTAAATCTGTCAAAATGCGATGCATCTGTAGCTCTTCTGCCTCTCAGCTGTAGAAAGCAGGGACCCCAGGTTAGACAGGATGCAGAGAACACACTACCATGATTTGGAACCAGATTTAGGCAAGAAAATAAATGCTTGGACTAAAAGTAAAGACTAAATTGTGAGGACTTTTTATGGACTAAAACTAGACTAAAATGTTTTGAGTTTTTGTCGACTAAAACTAGACTAAAACTAAAAAGGGTAGAAATGACTAAATTGTGACTAAAACTAAAATGCATTTCATTTAAAGACTAAAACTAAAACTCAAAATAGCTGCCAAAGCTGAGCACTGCCACTGGTTGGCAGTGCTCATTTTAAATACAAGCCAGTGTAGTCCAGCGTGTTCAGCATGCAGTACCATGAGTGGAAAAATAGAACTCCGTGTCAGCTGGTTTTGTTGCCATGCTCACAGCACCATTAGTTAAAGGCAGTCAAAATTTTGGAGCAGTACTGTGCTTGTCAGTGTCACCTTTCCTTAACTGGCCAATGAAAAAAGAGAAGGGAATACTAATGCTGCCTGTACCTAGACAAGATCCCTTTGATTGATTTTCTTGGTGACATTTCCTTGAAGAAAGAGAAATCTAAAGCACGCTGGGCCATTTAAAAATGGTGCAACAATACTTCATAGGAAAGTAAAGCCAACTTTGATATTATTTAATCCAACCACTTTAAAAATAAACACCTGGTGTTTTGATTGAACAAGGGATCCAGTTAATTGGGATTTTCAACCAAATCTATCTGTGTTTTTGTTTAAATGACAACTGTTGAAGGTGCTCAGATCCCTTAAATATTTCCCCACTTGTTGTTTTCCTCCAAATTTCCGATAATTTACAAAATGGCTATTTATAAGTATACCACATGCCATACACCACCAGAAAGATCTAATTCTCAAGCTTCTTGCCATGTAAGCCACTCCAGGATAAAACCCTCACAACAGCTACAACTGATGCATTTGTCAGACAACAAACAACTAGTCAAATATTTAGTCCAAAAACACAAGTACATCCATAGAGATCCATAGACTGGTGCTCTGTAGTTGTAATCTGTCATTGTCGTTCTCTGTAGCCCTCTGTATTTGCTGTAATAATGGAATTATTTCCAGGAAATTGATATCACTGCTATATTGAAAAACTGCTGCCAACCTCAGACCTTTAGATTGAAAACATCATGTGACCAGTTGGGACTTTACTTTGTCTGTTTAAAATCTACAATAGCCAATGAGAGCCTGGGTTGAAGGGAGGTGCCTGCCTCTCCTGTGATGTCACCAATCTCAATTACATAAAGACAGACATGTTCCCAGTATGATGAAGATGGTTACAGGTATAATTTTTAGCTCTTTCCATAGAGCTTAAGAGGATGTATGTGTGTCTAAGCATTAAGGAGTAGCATCCTTTTACTTTAGGTATACTACGATGGTTACCAAGGGGCTCTTATGTCTGGACTTTTCCTCATAGACAAGTGTAAATTACTGACTATCTGTTCTGTTGTTATCATCTTTGAACCTGAACTAGCTGAGAATACATGCTTTGGTCCAGTTTTCCAGCTAATACCTATCAGCTACAGTCATCAGGCCTGTGTTTCAGCATAGAAAAAGACAGAAAAATGTGTTGTTTTTTGTTATATTACTCAGTAGCACACACAGTGAGTCTGACAGATTTGGAAGAAACTTCAGAGTGTTGCCTTTCTAAAGACACTTTGATTTTACTTGCATGCCACATGATTCAAACACAGCATTCAATTATAAGTTATAAGTTTTACATTATCAACATATGTGTGTAAATATATATATATATATATATATATATATATATATATATATATATATATATATATATATATATATATATATATATTTTTTTTTTTTTTTTTTTTTAATTTTAGCTGACATCAAAACTCATGTTGATTTCTCCTATGACAAATTAGGATTTTCTACATTTTTTTCCCACTTTTTTTCACATAGATATTCAGAAAGTGGTGGTGAAAGAAGAAGTTCTTCCTGAGCAGGAGAGGAGCTCCAGTCTAAACCAGGAGCGACCAATGGAACTAGCACACATTAAAGAGGAACAGGAGGAACTGTGGAGCTGTCAAGAGAGAGAACAGCTTCAAGGAGCAGAGCAGGTCACTTTTGCTGTGAAGAGAGAAGATAAGGATGGAGAGGAACCTCAGTCATCACAGCGTCATGAAAACCAAAGTGAAGAGAACAGAGACGCAGAGTATTTGAAAACAGAATCTGATGGAGAGGACTTCAGAGGATCAGAGGCAGACAAAGACTATACTCCTGATGAGACTTCTCACCTTTCTGGCTCAGATACTGATGACAGTGATGATTGGGAGGATAGTGATGAACTGCAGCAACAACAGCAGAAACAGGAAGGAACCCCGAAAGCTGACAAACGGTTTTGCTGCTCAGTTTGTGGTAAAAGATTCCCAAGAATTGGACACTTAAAAAGTCACTCTTTTGTCCATACAGGTGAGAAACCATTTAGTTGCTCAATATGTGGAAAGAAGTACCCAAGTGAGAAACATTTAGAAAAACACATGCTGCATCATTCAGGAGAAAAACGTTTTAATTGCTCAGTTTGTGAGAAAAGTTTTATGTGGAGGGCAGATATGGAGACGCACATGAGAGTCCACTCAGGTGAGAAACCGTTCAGTTGTGCAGTTTGTGGTAAAAGTTTTACACAAAGTGGATCTCTAAAAAGACATTCGTTGGTCCACACAGGGGAGAAACCATTTAGTTGTCGCATTTGTGATAAAAGATTCACTCAGTTTCATAATGTCAAAAAACACAAGTGTTTTAGGAGCAGCAAAAACAGAAGAATACTCCCCAAATCTGACATTAAGAGTTAAAAGGTAAGCCCAACATTTGCTGCTTTAAATGTTTTCTGAAAATGATATAACTTGACTCTTATGATAGGATTTTTTTGTTGTAGTTATTGGGCACATCGACAGTTTAACAATTATTTTATTCAGTGTTGAACTTTGATTTGAACATTTGAACAAAGTTACTTAAGGATGTGTTAATTCCAAGCATGTCCTCATTGAGCTTTCAGATACCACATATTTGTTATTGAAATTGTTTATTTCAGTAATATTTTGAAATTTTCCATCCATAATTTGTGATCAGTTTTTCAATTTGATTAACTGACTTTGTTTGATAACCAATATGAAATGAGAGGAAAAGCATGGCTAATCCGTTCCTATACAGTAGGGATCAATATGTTAAGAGCAACTATTTGAAACTCAAAACTGCTGAAGGTACAGTGGGGAGTCCCCCAGGGATCTGTCCTGGAGCCATTTTTTTTTTCTCTACATTGACCGTATATCTGTCAGATTTAGCTGGACTGAAATAATGATCTCTCCTTAAGAGCTATATTTTTTTGGTCCTGCATCTCTAATTGATCTATGGTTACAGAGATATGCACAGAAGCAGAAGTATTAATTCACTTGAACTTTACTGAAACTCAGTATGAAATGAAACAGCTTACCTTTTACACAAAAATGTATCCGTACAGAATCCTCAATAGTCATGATAACAAACATTTATGAGTCCTTATATTACAAAACTGGTATAAATCAAACAAGTTATAACCATAATGTGTATTTACGTGAGCATGTTATATTCACAAGCATTTGCTTATTATCAAAATTATTTGATTCAGGTTTGAATTATGTTGATTAGTGCCATGTGTAATGCTGTTTTATAATTGTTGCCTTTGTAATAGCCTGTATTATAGGGTAACATTATTAATGCCACAGCTTTTAATCATTTGAGCCCATTTTTCCTTAAAATGGGAAGGAGATAAGTTTGTAACTTTACCCTACATCTTTATTCAACAGAAAGTGCCAATAACAAATATTTATTTATTGTAATGTGTTAAAACTTTTTTACTGTGTTTGCCTTCGTATTTATATGTATTAAATTTTATCATATTTGAAATGAATTAATAAAAACAAAATAAAATACCTGATATTCATTGACTAATATGATGTGTTTCTTTGCCCTGTAAGTTCTTCCTTTGTTTTTTGTCTTTTTCAAATGGTTTACAGGTTACATTGTGGTTTAGCGGACACTGTGATCCAAAGTGACAGGTGTTCTATGTTAAGGATCTTGCCCAAACTGGACACTTGTGCTCTGACTGAGATTTGAACACCCAACCTCCCATACCACAGTCGGCAATGTAAACCTGAGCTATGCAGTCACTTCTAAACCTTACACCAAGACAGCAGGATGCTGTCTCTTTGGTTTGTTCCTGAATAAGAGCATGCTCAATGATATTTCCATATTACTCAATAGTTAAATTATACTGAGAACTGTATGTTTCTGTCTGTGGCTTTACAAGTTGATGAGCAGTCTGACTCCGCCCCTGACCACACCCCTCTCAGAGAAATTGACACGGCACCCCTCATGTTACGAACACTTACATCCAAAGTTAAGAACCTGACTGGGATTTGAACCAGCAGTCTCCAAGATCAAAGTCATCAGGGTAACCCACTGAGCTATCCAGCACCTCAGCTGCAGTTGAGAGGAAGATCAGGGGAGGAGGGTGGAACTTTACTCCAACCAAACCTGGGGTTGGGTACTTACTCCCAATGTGAGGTCATTAGGGTTAAAATCTGACAACGGCTTGATTGAGCACACTTTTCTGATAGGTGGAGAGAGACGGGGGGAAGGGAATGGATTTTTCTGGTACTTTGGGGGATTGTGGACAGGCCAGGGGCACATATTCTTATTAGAAACGCCTGAAAAGTGATTTTTGCATTATATGTCCGGTTTAAGGTTCCAGCTAGATCATGGGTGTGCCTTGGAGGAGAAAAAATTTGAAAATCACTAGACATGAATGGTACAATGGTCTTTTCACAGACCTTCCAAAATCATCTCTTCACAGACATCTTAAAATGATGCTTTTAAAAACCATTAACATTTACCAAAGAGCTGCACAGTGACTAAAACACAGAAATAAAACACAAACACAGCAGAATCAAAAACAGATATGGATATGGGTTTATTTTGTGCAAGTGTCATATCTAGGCTTAGAGATTGAGCAAACAGCTTTAGTTCAAGGAGGCTACAGAGTCAGGACTTGCCATATAATCAAGATCAGCTGAGCTCAACAACTGACAGCCAGCTGATAGGCTCTAAGCATGCAATTGGCTAATCACACTCATGCTGCTTTATTTAAACTGCTCTTGCCTGGCTACACATTGCTGATCCCTCTGCAAGCCACTTTTTACAACCCTCCTCCACCTGAGCTCCTCTTTTATTCTGCTTCTGCCTTAGTTTCATCCTGTTGTCACTGATGGCTGCTCTGGGTTTTTTGTTGCTTCTCTCCCTGCCTCCAACTTTCCTTGTAGGCGCCGGAAAGGTAGGAATGTGTGCTGTTCCTACTTGATGATTTCCATATTGGGTAGGGGGTCCTAGAACAGACATACAAATATAAATAATGACAGTAAGTGCAAATGAATAACTGCTAATAAAGAAAAATAAGGATAACTGTAAACCATGTTCTTGACAATGTGGTTCTGACTGAATTCAGGTATAGAATTATCCATATACTGTGATGTTCTGTGTAACAAGCCATAATGCTTCCAGCAGCTAGTGAGTAACTCTAAAACAATGCTGACTGAAACTATAGTAAGCCACACTGTTACTGAGAAGTGGGAAATAATGCGATATGAGATGTGTGCCTTTTTATTTTAGAATTAATACACACACCATTTATCAGAAAATTGGGATTTACTGTTTATAATATAGTATCAGAATATAATGTTAAAGCTCATATTGTGCATTATTTTCATATTTAGGGGTAAATAAAAAATAGTTCCTGTGTCCTTAATGAACACAATAGCCCTCTAAATGAGAAAACATTCATCCTCACTGTGAACATTTAGATGTCAGCTTACACTAACAGTTATAATAAAAGTGTAGATACCTGGTCTGTGTAACTCCTCCTCAGGGTTGATAACAGCATCCAGTCGTTTGTGTTGACTCTCTTTAGATCGACTAAGTTCCTCCTCATCTTCTGCTATCGTCCTTTCAACCAGCTCAAATATCTCTTCAGCAGCAGCAGTCAGTCTCTGGTTCACTAAAGATCTCAGTATTTGGACCTCAGTCGTTTTTACTGAATCACATCAACGTTCACAGCACATAAATATTGTTAAATCTGTTATTTTGGAAGTATAAATTTAGCCTCTTTCTCCTGTGGTGGCAATTTGGCAAAGCTCCGTCATCATTCTCTGAAAAGCTGGCAGCTAAGGCTAACTTCCTGTGAAACTCTGATCAAGCGGGGCACTAGTCTTCCATTAAACATAAAAAACAGTCTGAGAAAAGACCACAGTAATAAGTTCATCATTTAAAACAAGCACAGACATTTCAATGTGATGTCTTGTCTAACCCGGTTAGCAAACGGCTACATTCTTCTTCTGACATTTATTTAAGTTTGTCAGCAGCTTGGTTCGCTCATGTTGCGCTGTCGCCACCTAGCGGCAGTAATCATCTCCTATGTTTCCTTGTTTATCAGACTAAGGTCAGAAGTTGAGACCCTGCAGGGACATGAATCCCAACAGATTTTAGTTTTTACTATTATTTTGACTATTATTTTATGATTTTCTATTTTGATTTATTCTTTTTATTCTTAAAGCGATGCATTCTTGTTTCATGTTTTGCTTTTTATACTGTGAAGCACTTTGGTCCACCCTGGTTGTTTTGAATGTGCTATATAAATAAAGTTGAATTGAATGAATCAACTACTTCTACTTCCAGTTTATAAGAGTGCATGGACCCCCATAGACCAGTATCCTCTCAGCCTCATTTTCCAATATTTTAGACAAGTTCTTAGTGAAACAGCTGAGTCTCTAAATTTGTGGCAAAAAAAACTGAATGAAAACCAGAAAGGAAACAGAAACACTATCTCTGCAGCTATAAAATGGAAGGAGAAGAAGCAAATGCAAATGAAAATGATGAGTGATGTATTGGTTTGTTCACTGACCTGCAGAGGGCTTTTGATGAAACAGATGAAAAAATATTACAAGACAGCTAGAAGTATGGAATACGTGTCATTGCTATTTCTTCCTTGGAAAACTATTTTGAAAGCGTTTAATAAATTAATGATACTGTCTCAGGATTTAGGATAATTTCCTGTGGATTACCTCAGGGATCAGTGATTGGTCACTGGTTTGTAATTTATATCGATTATATTTGCAGCATTGTAGGATTTTTTTATATTTACAGAGGATCAAAAATTATTTTGTTCTGGTAAAAATGGAAAATAACTTTTTATGTGGTTTTAAGATAGTGATGTTATTTATCAAAACTTGGTTTGAGGAGAATACATTTTCCTCTTAATATTTAAAAATGTAATCCATGTTTTTTTTTTAACTTTTAATTGAACCAGATGAGGTGGTTTGGGCATCTGATCAGAATGTCCCCTGGGAACCTCCTTTTGGAAGTCTTCCGGGCTCAGGAAAAACCCAGAATGCACTGGAGGGATTATATATCCTGTCCGGTCTGGCAATCCCAGAAGGAGTTGGAAAGTGTCTCTTGGGGGAGGGATGTCTGCATTCAGCCTGCTGCTACTGTGACCGAGCCTCAGTATAAGGGGAAGCTGAGATGGTTTTTAAACTCTTAAGGAAATTGATGGGGATATTATGTTTAAAATATGTAATTTTAATATTGAAAGGGCCTCAAGGCTCTATAAAACACCTTGCTTAAAGCACCTTGTCCTGCAGTGCAGGTGTGTTTCCCATTTTCCACCTAAAACACTTCACATTTTTAGGTAGAAAAAGAAACTCTGCTTCCATGTGGGATGTGTTGGTCTTAAAACGGGAGTGTGCAAAAAGCTAGCATGTTCCTATCTTGAAGATGTAAAAAAATGATTGCACCTTTGACCAACTAAAACCTGATCTATTGCACAGCTTAACAAATAAAAGATGCATAAGAAAGACCATTGCATATCTGCAAGTTCACAACATACTACAGATGCTTTCTCGATGCGTCAAAATCAGTGCATTTGTTGATAAAGTCTGTAATGGGACAGAGGGACAAAGATTTTGTTTGTCTCTGCTTTTTAGCTCTCTTCATTCTGTGCACACTGGCTCCAGCATATATTCTGACTAACACCCACAGACATACATGCAGAATCTCCCACGCTTTCATGCAACATGTCAAAAAAGTGAGCACATGACCTTTACACTTTTATTTCCAGAGGTTTTCATTTTTTGTCCATTCACTTTTTTAAATTCAAGTTCTGCAGATTAAAAGATGTTTACAAATTAATAAACCCAAAATGGAAGGACAGACACATCTTGGTAGTTGACTGAAATTTAACTGTTATACCAAAAATGAACGATGGTGTATTTAGGAATAATTGCAGAATTCAACAACTCTTTTTTTTTTTTTCATACATGTAGCACCTGAGGACTGTACAGAGACAAGCCTGAAAAATCGAAACCAATTCTTTGGTAAATTTGTCAATTAATTAGTCCAATTAAACATTTAAAACACAAGGAGTTTTATTTTAACAATTGGAGCGCTCATTAACTACAGATATATTAAACCGTATTATTACATAAAAATCATGTTTTATTTTTCAATTCACATTTTAAAACAGCAAATGTGGGCCTTCTTTATCTGTTCACTCCAAAAGTTCTATGTTGAGGTTTCATTTATTTTTGTCTGTCTTACCAACACACTTGTGTTTGTTAACATACACCATCTTAGTGAATTTTCTATCACAAACTTGACAACTAAAAGGTTTCTCTCCTGTGTGGATAACTGAGTGTTGCTTCAGATGTACCTGTTGAGAAAATGTTCTCCCACAATCAGGACAAGTGAACTGTTTCTGTCCTGTGTGAACAATGGAGTGTTTCCTCAGATTTTCACATAACGAAAATCTTTTACCACAAACAGAACAGCTGAATGGTTTCTCTCCTGTGTGGACGAGAAAGTGCCTTTTAAGATGTCCACTTCTTAAGAATATTTTACCACAAACTGAGCAGCTAAACTGTTTCTCTCCTGTATGAACAAGAGCATGTTGTCTGAGGTTTCCATGTAGGGAAAATCTTTTGCCACAAACTGAGCAACTAAATGGTTTCTCCCCTGTGTGAGTTCTCATGTGTGTCACCATCTCTGCTCTCCAGAGAAAATTTTTATTACAAACAGAGCAGCTGAACGGTTTCTCTCCTGAATGACGCAGCATATGCTGTTGTAAATTTTTCTCACCTGGGTATCTTTTACCACAAACTGAGCAACTGAATAGTTTCTCTCCTGTGTGGGATCCCTTCGGTTTCTTATGTCGTTTCTTTTGGCGAAGACTTGGAGCACACTCAGAGGAGCTCACTGAGGAATTTCCAGTGTTACATTCAATATCACTAACAGCTAGGTCATTATTTTGCAGAGGGTTTAAACCTTCCTGAGGTTCATCGCTCTCCTCCCAGTCACCACTGTCATCAGTGTCACATACAGAGATGTTTGAAGTCTCATCAAGAGTAACCGATTGCAAATAACAGTCTGGATTAAAGTCTCTGTCTGCCTCTGGTCCTCCACAGTCCTCTCCATTAGCTTCTGTTTTCAAATATGCAGTGTATCTGTCCTCTTCACTTTGGTTTTCATGGAGCCGCGAGGACTGAAGTTCCTCTCCATCATCTTCTTCACTCTTCACAAGAGCAGGGTCAAACGTGAACATGATGATATCATCCTCCTCTGGTCCTTGAAGCTCCCGACTGTTCCACTGATCCTCCAGTTCTCTTTTAATGTGTACTGTTTCAAGTGGCTCCTCCTGGTTAGGACTAGAGCTCCTCTCCTGCTGTTCAGGGAGAACCTCTTCTTTTATCACCACCCTCTGGACATCTGTGGACAGTGATGAACAAAAAAATACATTTGAAAACTCTTACTTGCTATTAGCATACATCATCACTGATTTTGAATTAAGTTATGATGTCAGAAGACTGTTTTTTTTCTCGATAAAGAACTAAACAAGGAGAAATGAGGACTTTTCAAGCATTCAGCAGCTGTTTTAATAACAACAACTCCAGACACTATTGGCCTTAAGTAAGCAATTAACTAATCCATGAATCCATATCAAAGGTACATATGTGGCCAAAAGCAAGGAACGGTGTATGCAAGAATAACAAATTTAGATAAGTGCAGGAATGCACACCTGCATGCAACACTTTCTATAAATGCGAACGTGTGCACATGAATCAGCCTCATATTCTCCCCTCTGTATGACCAAAATTAACCAAAAACAATAAATGCAAAGCTCCTCATCAGTGAAGACACATATAAAATAAGCTAGCAGAGCACCAGTTTCTAGCTGTGAATTGCAGTGACAGCAGACAGCAGAAAAAAAAACAAAAACAAAAACAAAAAAAAAAAAAACTGACAACAAAAGAACTGAGGCGTACGTGAACGAAGGTTGGATAGACTACCACCTCGATCCTGCGGTAGTGATTGTCACACAAGAGGCTCTTCAGCCAATCAAATCTAGGACTCAGGCCAGGCCTGCAAGTAAACAAGTTTAACATTATAACAAGGAATCTCTCGGAAAGACCCGGAAGAGTTTGGCTCAAGGTGAGTCAGGGAAAGGTCAACAGTGTGCTTTTTAAATAAGATAAGACAAATATGCAGTATACCCCAACTGTTTCAGAACCATCACGGTCATTAAATGTGGTGATGATGGTTAACATATTTGTAAGAAAAAGCACACACCCTTAAAGAAATCAAAACAACTCATAACTGACCTGATGCTCAATCAATCGATCAACCAGGGTCCTGAAACATTAATCAACTGATCAAACACTGTACCAACAAAGTAACCCTAAAGCTGTTTTAATCTTAGGTCAATATAAAATCATTTAACAGGCATGGAAAATAACCTCACAAGAAATGTTGGTCTATTAAAAATGTTTTTTAAACTAATAGAGAAAGAGGGCAACTTTTTATTTCATTTTGTGCTTTTTGTATCCAGCTTTTTTTTTTATTTTCAGTCCTTTTCTTAATTTTGAATTTAGGTCACATGCTATGTTCTGTAAGGCAATACTTCCTTTACTTGAAACAAGAAAATAAATATTTGAATTTAACCTTTTAAAACCTGGGTTTCTGGACTCTTTTCTTATTTTAACCATAAAAGGCCCAAAAAATGTCCTGTGAGTGCGTGCTTTTGCCCATTTTTCCACAACACTTAGAATTTTTAATATATGGCGGTTATTTACATTTTACTACATGTTGGGACTTCCAGTTTGTAGATGAGACTGTAGACAGCTAAAACGAGGAGCTCCCGGCCAACTAAGTTTAAAAAACGGAGAAAACCCTTATAATCATAACTAGACAACGGAAAAATAATTAACATGGATAAAACACATTTTACTGCATGTTAAGAGTGTTTTAACAGTTTAAATTGAAAAAAAAAAAAAACACAAAAAAGGGGGAAATTTATGCTAGAATCTTAGTGAGAAAGGGGGAAATTACAGTAATAACCACATACTGGCTGTGAAGCACAGTTTCTCAGCTTTCAGAAACTGTTTGAATTTTTCCGATAACACAAACAGTCATGCAATTATGGTCATGCAAAGTGTGCTTCAACAGCGCGTCGTCGGCGACGCGCTAGGATTTAAAGGGTTATGGTGGCCTGGAAGATAAGGACGCCTTCGGCGGGTGTGAAGTTGAAGTTCGTCTGGGCATGTCCAGTTTAGGGGACACCTGAAGAAGACCCAGAATGTGCAGGAAGGATTATAAATCCTATCTAGTCTGGGAATGCACCAGGATTCCCCAGGTGGCGCTGGAAAGTGTTGCTGAGGAAAGGATGTCTGAGTTGACTTGCTTAGCCTGCTGCCACTGAGACCTGGTCCTGGGATAAGTGAGAAAATGGATGGATCTAATTTTTCAAAATCAATTTGAATATAATTTTGTTTTCAGAACACTCCCAATTCATAAAACACATTGTTGCATAACCACTGGAATCAGTCAGCTGTTGGCTGCTGAGAGATGTTACAAAGCTACTAAGATCCATCAAAATAAGGCTCAGTTCCTTTTCTAAGTTCTAACCCCAACCCTTATTTTCAAATGCCTCCTTGCCCCTTAGAGCAGAGTTACAAAGGGTAGGGGTAAAATCTTCACCTGCATACTGGGATGACCCTTCAAGCTCCTGATAATGGGAGTCAACAGCGTGTATATAAATAGATGTGACGACGACGGACCAGAGCAACCCATCCGGGTACTCTGCCCAAACGATGCCAGCCCTGCCCCTTTCTGGAGGAAAACATTCCTTAGAAATGAACGGCAGTCAGTGGGAAAGTTAGTTTCATTAGGGTTTTAAAGCTTAAAATATGAGTTATTATATACAAATATAAGTTATTTGGAACAAAAACTCAAATGGCCTGTGAGATAAACATAAAATGTAGCACATTTATGAAAAAATACTTGCACTGCAACAATATGAAATTAACAGAATTATAGATGTACACAAGGGTCTGTTCAGGCTCCCTTCATCAAACTGGACAAACAGTCCCACCTTGTGCCTGGAGATGCCATAAACCAACATCACATACTTATGTGTGTTGGATCTTATCACTTGAATGTGGTTAATAAGTTAGTGAAAGTGTGAAAAAGCTGTTAGACTATGACTTAAAACTGGGCAATTAATCGGAAAATAATCAAAACCGACATTTAGTTAGAGCCTATAACTGACAAAAACCTGCCATGTCAATTATGTCAATTATTTTCCCTTGTAATATCTCTCCCTACTAATGCAACACCCCCTTAGAAACAAACGACTAGCTGTGTAATGATGTGATAGGCAGCCAGGTAGTTTCATTTCAGCTGTGCATTTTGATTTCAGTTGTCTCAATAAAGAACTATGAATTTTTAATCCCTGCATGTTCCTCTCAGTTATTCGTTTTAAAATTATACAAATATTTACAGGACGAACAGAGTCGGAGGTTGGGGTGGAATAATCATTCATTGATCGTAATCGAGGTAAAAAGCCCAATTAATCGTGATTTTGATTTTTGCCATAATCGCCCAGCCCTACTATAACTCCTGCTGTCACAGAGCCATTGCTAACTTAGAGGCATTAAGAACACAACACTGGTCCAACGTCTTACTTCTCTCTAGTTGGAGCCAAACGAAACAGAACTCTTTTCTGACAATCTGCCTTCATTTGAGATTAATAACACATGCCTTAAATTGTGGCTTTTTGATTGTTTAAGGCACAAAACACAACAAAATGTTTTTTTAAATTGCGTTATTACTGGTGTTTTCTAACCTACCGCCATTCAATCTGAAGGTTTGTTTTCCCCGAATGGGGGCGTGGTTTCACTGGAAAGCAGGATGTTGCACTGCCCTGATCAATATCCAACATTTCTACCACAAGGTTTTTTTTTCAAAATGTTTCTTCAAATCAAAAGGCCCAAAATGTGTAGAAAAAATATTATATTGTTATATTAGACTGTAGTTGTAATCTTCAGCTCTTGCAAATGATTGCCATGGCATTCTGGAAGTGGGTATTCAGAGCATCTCTGTTTGAAGGGTCATATAGCCCTAACACTTCACCCCAACCCTCCATTTCTATAAAATACGGGACGCCCTACCTTTAGACATGTACAAGTGAAACATAGTGGTAAGGCTTAGACAGGCACAGATAGCCTAGGTGTCAACCACAAAAGGGCCTGGGTTCAAATCCATCTTGTGGCTCTCTCACCAAACATCATTCTCCATTCTCTCATTCCTGTTTCGAGCTCTGTCCAGTGTACTTTCTCTCAAATAAAGGCAAAAAGCCCAAAAACCAATCTGTAAAAGCATGAATGGATGAATCCTGCTGGAAATAAATTACCCCAAAACCAAAAGAAGAGAATGGCACAGAGTTAGAATTTTTTTTTAAGGATAAAACAAAAAAATGGATTTCATTCAGAGTGTTCAACAACTCCTCAGCCTCCACTCATCAGCTTTAGGAGACGTCCAGTGCTGCAGAATAACCTGGACCACACCGATCCCAAACTAAATACTCCACCTTCATTGCTGGGCCAGAAAACAAAAGGCTATTATAAATTAAAGACAATTTTAGACTCAGCTTCATTAAAAAGTCAATCATTTCATTAACTGTAAAAGAACATCTGTCATTTACAGGATGGACTGCCCCCACTGCAAAGTGTTTTACATCAGCAGAACAAAAAGACATCTACAGAAGAAAACACTTGTTATCAGAACTGCAAATATCAACTATCCCATGGCAAAACATTATCTTGAACTTTATAACAGCAACCCATAAACTTCAAAAGCTATCGGCATTGTTCACATCCCATCCTCTGTAAGAAAGTGTGACAGACAAAATAAACTAGATCAACAGGAAGCTTTTTTGGATTTACAAACTACAGGCCAATAAATTCTCTGGTCTGAATGAAGAGATGGATTTTACTGTGTTTTTGTAACAAACTGTAGATTCTTATTTTAAGAGTTGTGGTTTTATATGTTATGTGTAAGTTCAGGGGAGTAAAAGGTAAACAGTGAAAATGTAAATGTCCTTTGAGTTGATTGGGGGTTCTTAAAATTGTAATTAGACAGTAAGGAGCAGTGTTGGACTTATTTCGAAACATCAAGGTGTGCTGAAAGGGACACAAATGCATGGGATTTATCACAATTAAAAGAAACTAGTTGGGACTTGATAAATGTGATTCATTTTGACAGCTACAATCTCAGTCCTAGAAACCCGCATTAACTTCATCAACTAAAACTATGTTTAAAAAGATTCATTGACAACCTTTTTCTCCTTGACAAAAACTAGACTAGAACTAACAAAAATAGATCTGTAATGACTACAACTGACAAAAACTAAGTTTAGTTTTCCTCAAGATGACTACAACTAGACTAAAATGTAAATTGGTTTTAGTCTGACATTCAAAATCTGTGATATTTCTCCATTGTGGGTAAATCTGTCAACAAACAATGCAGCTGTAGCTACTCAGCCTCTCAGCTGTAGAAAGCAGGGACCCCAGGTTTGGCAGAGTGCAGAGAACACACTACCATGATTTGGTACCAGAATTAGGCAAGGAAATAAATGCTTTGACTAAAAGTAAAGACTAAAATGTGAGAACTTTTTATGGACTAAAACTAGACTAAAATGTTTTTGAGTTTTCGTCAACTAAAACTAGAATAAAACTAAAAGACTAGAAATGACTAAAATGTGACTAAAATTAAAACGCATTTTATTTAAAGACTAAAAGTAAGACAAAAATTAAAAATAGCTGCCAAAATTAACGCTGCTACAAACATATGCCTGTTTCATATTAAAGCCTGGTACTTTCGACCAAAAGCTAACTAGGCCTTCTGATATTTCATAAAGTACATAAGTTTGTACAAACGCAGGCGTATTTTCACCTCTAGATTTAAGTGGCTCCAAGAACTTCTGTAAGACATATTTAACAATCAAACAAAGGTCAGCAAAAGGTTTAAAGTCCATCAAAGTGCCATTGTTATCAGGAGCTAGCTGCGGCTAACACTGAGCTCTATGTAGCTGAAATATTTACAGTAAACAAGTTTACAGAAGAGGAAAGAGAACAAACCTGAGATATTCTGAAACCCGGACATTTTAAAAACATCCAAGAGTCACAGGCGGAAGAGACGAGTCAGCTCTGAAGACGTTTTCTAGGATTATTCTGCTTTTAGAGGACTCTGGATCGTCTAAACATGCTAACTGAGCTCTGCGACAAAGAGTCTTCATGACCCGGAAACAAAAGCGCAACTTCCTGTAAACACATCCGGCCTTCAAAATACAGAGCCGCTTCAGTGTTTAACACACCTTACAAAACATTTTTTTGACATTAACTGTTCCATCGTCACAAACATATGTTTTTTATGTTAGGATATTTACCAAAATAAGCGCCAGATGCTAATTAAAGGGCATGATAATTTCTCTTTTAATTAATCAAAGTGCCCCAGATGTTCCTCGTTTGTCATGTTTCAAGAGAACATTGTTACTGAATCATGTTTTTTTGGCTTATCAAAAAAAGATATGTTCTCATGAAATATTTCTTCATTTAATAATAATAACATACAGTAAGTATAACTCTGGACTAAAGAAGACTGTAAAAATGTAAACCCAAAATAGAGAAACATTTTGAATTATTTCCAGTTAATTCAAATGTTGTAAACAGCAGGTGTGAAAGGTATTTCTCTGAAGCTGTCGGATGTAGGAGAGGTCTGAGTCTTTATAAGAGTACTAAAACTGGTGTTTGTGCCCAACAGACATGTTCCTTTATGTCTTATTGGCTTAAAAACTCTGATGTGATTAGATATGTTTGGGTGAAAATGTTGTAAATCAAATAATAGTTACATTTTTAGATATTTTCATTGGTAAACAATAACTATTTGAATGTGGCTTAATCAAATTTACTTTTTGTTCTTGGTGGATTTCAAGGTCTGACAATATCTTAAATTTTCTTTCATAGGCATTGTCTATTCGACTGCATTCTTAAAGTAAACATTGTTACTGATGAAGTGTATTACACATCAATGAGCAGGTCTCAGCTGAGCAGATACCAGGGCCCCATGAACAGGAGTTAACCAAACAGATATAGGGAAAGACAAACTTTATTATCCATTGAAGAAGCAAAAGACAAGGCTCATACAACCAATAAAACTTGTAAATAGACATTTAAAAGACCAAGTACATGCGTGTAAAAGAGGATAATATTAAAAACAACAACCAGTTAAAATGTGTCGTATAGTGTCTCTTGTATATCGTTTAGGCCAGTGGTTCTCAAACAGTGTGGCATGGCACACTAGTGTGCATTGAGGCAAGTCTAGGTGTGCCTTGGGGATCTGGCTTTGCCCCTGAAAAAACCCCAGAGAGTGGGCCCTCCCACTCATGATTAATTGATGAAATCAGTGTGTGTGTGCTCGATCAGTAGCATTGGTGCTGGCATCCTGGCTAAAAGTTACCTCATTTGGCAAGCTATTATTTAGTTAAAATTGTTGTTAAAATTATTGATTTATGCTACTTTTAACCAAGTTAACCAATTTTTCTACCCATTTTGCCAATTATTTTGACAACAGCAAAACAACAACAAATTTTTACTGCTTTTTGCAATAAGCAACTTTTTTTTAATACTTTTGACCCATTTTTGCAACTTTTTTGGATTTTTTGCCACATGTAACCAATTTTTGATACCTTTTGCCAGTTTTTGCCTACTTTTGCTATTATTTTGAAATTTTTTGCCAATTTTTTCATCACTTTTTACCACCTTTCAGCAACTTTAACCATTTTTGCCACTTATCTGCCACTTGTAACCTATTTTATCATTATTTGACACTTTCAACCCATTTTTGCCACCTCCTTGCTAATTTTCACTAACTTTCATTAACTTTTTTGGCCACTTTTTTGCTCAATTTTGCCAATTTTTAAAATCTCTTTTAATCATTTTCTTACCACCTTTTTACAACATTTAACCCTTTGGCCACTTGCAACCCATTTTTGCCACCTTTTTGACACTTTCAACATGTTTTAACCCACTTTTATCACTTTTAGCCAATTTTTGCCACCTTTCAACCACCTTTTGCTCCATTTTGCCACCCCCAGTTGGCTGAGCCCCAGAAACCCTTATTATCCCCCCTTTATAGACCACCTTGACTGTTATATTGTTTAAAAGTCTATTTTGTATTGATATGAATCTGGTGTGCCTTGAGATTTTGGCTTTAACCTTAAGTGTACCTTGGGCGGAAAAAGTTTGAAAACCACTGGTCTAGGGTAGTGATTGTAGAAAGAATGAAGAATCAACACAGCATGCATGCGGAGAAAGGTAAGACAGCTATCTAAATCATCTCTCGGGGATATAAAGGATTCAACAAGCTGACATAAGATGATGCGTGGTCTATACACGCATATAGGTAACATGAAAGTAAAAGCAGATTAAACATTATCTCATTCAGAAGAATCAGAAAATGCAACATTTATTTAAGACATCACAATGCTCAGCAGACCACAAATTTCATGTTCAGTTAAGTATTAATACTAAAACTATAACAGTTACTACTTTCTATAACTATCTACCTCAACCTATTGATGACATTAGGAGTAGATAGCACAGTTGTCTTTAACATTTGCTGTTGCACACCGTGGCCTGAAGGAACAAGCCAGCTCCAAAAATGACATTTGAAGTAAACTGGATCTTTGATATCTTTTCACACTCTTCATCTTGAATCGCAGTTACAATTCAAGGAATCAAATTCATCAAAGTATTAGAAGATATATCCATTTCATACACGTCTGTAATTCAGATCCAGATTATGTCTCAGGGTTTGCAAAACCAGGCTTATTAATGGTTTCAAAAAGAAAGTAAAATACAGACACAGGTCCAAAAGCTTTAGACAAATTAAAATGAGACAGGAGAGGCAAGAGAATGCATTTCTGCTGGTATGTGTGTGTGTGTGTGTGTGTGTGGGGGGGGGGGGGGGTCTACTCTCAAAGTCTGAGCATTAAAGGATTTTGTTGCTGTAAAAACTTAAAAAAATCAGACCAGTGTAAGTTTTACATCAGTGGTAACTTCATCTCAAAAGATAAGGTATTGTATTGTTAAGATGGTTTCTCTCTGTGAGACTCAGAGTGCTGTTTCAAAAGTGTAGCATCAAAATTTTGTCAAGGGATATTTTTAACACCTTAGAGTTTAAACATTACTGATGTTCCCTGGTCTCCGAACAATGGTCATTCCTGTTTTTGATCTCAGATTCAGAGAAGGCCTCAGTCTCTGCTTGTAAATGTCTCTCTGGATCAGATTTCCTGTCTGGTTCTGATCTTCCACAATCCTTTCCATCAGCTCCTGATTCTGACTCCATTTTCTCCTCAGTTTGGTTTTGAAGAGCCTCTGATTCTGACCATCATCCCAGTTGTGAATATATTCATGAGGCCAAGGTAACCTTTAGTAAAAACATTGCAGTGAATTGATCTCTAAGCTCTGTTAAATGCTAGACAAGACTTTAAAGAGAATTTTTAACATGGTAGGAAAAGTTAAAGAGTCTCTCTTTCCTGTTGAGTGTGAACTAACATATGCTTGGTCAGAGAATCTTGTCGGACAAACCGTTTAACACATTTTGAGCATTTCAAGAGTTTCTCTCTTGCGTGAATTCTGGTTGTGTGTGTGGTCAAAGTACATTTAAGGCTAAATCTTTTGTCACATTCAGAGCAGCTGAAGGGTTTCTCTTTTGTGTGACTTCTCATATGATTTATAAGTTCATATTTATGCACAAATTTCTTACCACACTCAGAGCAGCTAAAACGTTTTTCTACTGCATGGGTCTTTTTCACCACCTGCTCTTTAGGGATTACTTCTTTCCTGTACTCAGTGGAGGAGAGTTTCTCTCTAGTGTGAATAAGCATGTGTCTGGTCAGATTTTCATTGCGACTAAATCTTTTTCCACACTGAGAGCATTTGAAGGGTTTCTCTCCTGTGTGACATCTCATATGGCATGTAAGATCATACTGCTGGTTACATTTTTTTCCACACACAGAACAGTTAAAGGGTTTATCTCCTGTGTGACCTCTCATATGATTTGTGACAAGATATTTATATCTAAATTTCTTACCACACTCAGAGCAGCTATAAGGTTTCTCTCCTGAATGAATTCTGCTGTGTGTGTTGAGGCTACATTTTTGGCTGAACCTTTTACCACAATCAGAGCACGTAAAACATTTCGGTCTTGTGGGAACTAACATGTGACTGGCCTCGTTAACTCTTTTACCACAATCAGAAGGTTTCTCTTTCAAGTGTGTTCTCATGTGTGAGGTCAAATATCTCTGTCGGGAAAATCCTCTACCACATTCAGAACAGCTGAAGGGTTTCTCTTCTGTGTGAACTCTCATATGCTCTTTGAGAGACCTTGGGATTTTAAAACATTTACCACACTCTGAGCAGCTGAAGGGTTTCTCTGATGAGTGAATTTTCATGTGATAATTAAGATAACTTTTGCACCTAAATCTTTTCCCACACTCAGTGCAGCGATGTGCTTTCTTATCCCCTTTTCTACCATTATTTTTTACTTTTCCCACTGGTTTTGAACCTGACTGCTGTTCTGTTGTCTCCATCCAATCAGCACTGTCATCAGTCTCAATCCCAGAGGAGTCCTCACTCTTGATCTCAGTCTCTGTTTGTAGAATTCTCTCTGGATCAAGGTACGTGGTTGCACTCCGTTCTCCAAAGTCCTCTCCATCACATCCATTTTCCATCTGTTCAGTTTTTATTTGAAGAAGATGTGTAGACTGAGGTTTGTCCTCCTCTTCTTCACTCTTCATAGGGGCAGGAACAAAAGTGAACTTGATGATATTAGCGTTCTCTGGTTTGTGAAGTTGCTCACCATTCTGACTGTTCAACAATTCCTCCGGTTCATCTTTAACATATGGAGACTTGATAATATCATGGTTTCGACTGGAGTCTCTCTCCTGCTGATCAAGCAAAACCTCTTCTTTTCCCTCTAAAATCTGATGGACCTCCACAGGAAAGACTAAAATACAGAAAACACATATTTAGTTAAACTTGTTCTATAATAAAATAAAAAGGAATAGTTAAAATTTTAAGATCTCTAAGTGTCCTCACAAAAATTACATTTCCCTTCCAACTGATTTTTGCCTCAAGTTTTTATTGTGGTAAAATTTGAAAATGGAAAAAACTATCAGAACTTATTATTTGTAACTTTTCTTGAGTTTCCCCAGCATAAGAGGTGCCAAGGCATTGGTAGCTTTTGAGGTAAAACCCTGGAGTTGGAAGAACTTTCAGGGACAGTGTATGTTTCACAAACTACAAAAAACCATACCATTGTGATGAAAGAGAGGGGGAGATGTGTTTACGTCAGGCACACAGATATAACTTTAGGCTTAGGCCTTGTCCACAGGAAGGCAGGAATTTTAGAAAAAGAAGGCCTTTCTGTGAGTTTTGACCTTCTTTACCCACACACCTTTTTCAAAATCCCTTCAGGGTGAAGTTTTATGATTTTGAAAGAATTTGTAAACAAAGATTCTGACTTGTTAAACCTGGCCCTCCAGATCTTATCTCTCTTTTTTTTTTTTTTTTTTTTTTTTTGCCCACAGGTTTGAGGTCTGCAGATTTCTTCCAGTCAAAAAATGTAAACTTAACCATGATAATTTAAAATATTCTTGTTAAGCCATTACAAAAAGTAAAAAGTTAAAATAATCTGATAAAAAGTCAGGAATGTGGTAAAATACATTTATATTTTCATTTAATAATCTTAATTTTGTTAAGTTATGTACAGTTATGATGCAAAGTTTTGGTTTTTACTTTTTGTTTTATATGTTGACCTTTTCGATTCACAATTTTATCTAATTATTAATCTATTATTAAATATTTTGACCTCCAAAACTCTAAATATAAATGTTTTTCTCACACTTTGACATTTTACACTGATGACTGAATTTATCTCATACTTTGACTGTTAAGAAACATGATTTTAACTTTCCCATATATTTGCCTTTTATATATATATATATATATATATATATATGTGTGTGTGTGTGTGTGTGTTAAATGCCATGTTTTGAACCCTTTGAGCTAATAATTTTGAATTTTTATCTCAGATTTTGAGCCTTTGAACTTATCATTTTGACCTTGTAACGCTCAAAATCCCCCTCAGGTTGGACCCAAATTCAGAATTCGGCCACTGTTGTGGTTAAGTCTGACATCCCTGCTCTAAATCAATAGCTAATGCCAGGGTCAAATTGTCTGAAATTTAATTGAACATTAACTTTTGGATGCATCTTGACGTGTTTCAAAAAAGATCAGGGACCGCCACGACTGGAAAGATTCGATTTCCATTCATGGATTTGTTGCACCAGCCAATTGCCAAGAGAAACCCAATTTCCAGGATGCCACTGAACGCATCACAGACACGGCCCCGTAAAAGTTTGTCTACGAGCGCAACAGAATTTAAAGCCTGGATGATGGGACTGCATTTATCCGAAGCATGGATGGCGTGACCGCAGTTTTATGCTGACGCTTTTAGCCCGTTTATCTGCCCGGCCACCTTTAACCACTTTTTTACAATCTCTTCTGGCAACTTTTGGTACTTCTTTATCTGCCCTCCCCGGTGGAATTTCGCCTAGGGCGCCAAAATGGCTATATGGCCATAATTGATATTAAAGTAACACTGTTAATAGGAGCTAGCTGCTGCTAACACAGCGCTGTGTGGATATGAACGTTAGCTAAAGGCTCAGCTCTCTGAAACATTCACAGTGAACGTGTTTAGATGAGAAGAAAGAAAACAAACCTGAAAGGCCCTGAATGTCGGACATTGTTGAAACATCCAGGAGACAAAAAGAAAAGTGAACGCTGAGCAATTTTACAGGACTTCTCGTCTCCTAAAGGACGCTGGTTTATCAAAACACGCGAACGGAATTCAGCGGGGAAAAGCCGTTAAGACACGGAAACAAAAACACCACTTCCTGTACACACATCCGGCTTTCACAATAATCATAAAGCTTTAACTTATTTATTTTTATTTTTTTTAAATACGTTTGATAATGAATAAATAAACATCTTTCACAAACCTGTTTTCCCATTATAAGCATATTCATCAAACACAGTGAAAACCCGTTTAAAAGCTGACGTAACAAAACAAATGGTAGCAAATTGTTCATTCGACGTGATTGCTTTTGGTAAACATTCGCCAAAAAGCATATACAAATTAAAAAATATATGAAACTTTGTAACAACGTATTTTTTAAAAAAAATGAAATTAAGACTGTAGCAGAGTTTGTTTTTCACAGGGTAAAAGGATAAAACAGAAAGTTTTACATAGTTCTTTCTAGTAAAAATCAAATGTGAAAAGCAGACATGGAGGGTCTTTCTTTGAAAGAGTAGGAAGTAAGGGGGGTCTAAACCTTTATGAGAGGATTGAAACTGGTGTTTGCTCTTCACAGACATGTTTATTTATGTCTCTACTGGAATGAAAAACCTGAGTTATACATATTTGGGTTTAAATGTCGGAACCCAAAAGAACATTTTTATAAACAATTTCACTTGTATATTTTAAACTTGATGTTTATTTTTTTGCTAAATTAAATGCTCAATTTATTCTCTATGGGTTCAATGGTTTGATGATATCTTAATTTTCTTCAAATAAAAAATAAAACTTGTATTGAGACATTAAATGCCAAGTGCAGGCATATAAAGGGGAGAACATTAAATCAACAAGTGATGAAAGTATTTAATTGTGAATATTTTACATATGTTATATAGTTCAAGGTGGTTATTGTAGAAAGAATGGAGATTTTTTTTAAGTGATGATTTTGTGGGTTGGTGGAACTATGATTTAGTTTCTTAATAGTAAACTAAACAGATAAAATGTGTTTTGTTTCTCAACAGGTGGAAGTGCTCTCTTTGTATTGAGTTGGCATGCTAAAAAAAAAGGTGAGAAAGGTATCTAACTCAACAACTCTACAAGCTGGCACCACATGAGTGTGAGATAGAGATAATATAAAAGTAACTGTAACTTAAACATCTAATTCTATCTTTGTAAAATGAAAAAGGAAATGATCTTACAGTACAAACAGCATTCAGTGTTTAGGAACACCCAACAGACCAGAAATGCCCTGTTTCAGTGAAGTATTAATACTCAGATATTTACACCATCAGATCTTAGAGGTTTCCTACCCTGTGGTGTGAGTGAAGACAGACTTTCCATGCTCAGTAGATTCATGTCAACAACAGATCCAGAATCTGTCTCAAGGCTTAGAAAAGTGAGCTGAAATGTTGTATTCTCGATAAATGAGGGTTTTTACATGAAAAGTAATATATAGTTACCATCCATTAGGGTTTGAAGAAATAAAACAAATGAAAGTGGCAAGAATATGGATGTCTGCTAATGTGGGGGTAAAAACTGAGGTTTTGTGGAGAGATCCTCTATCATCAAAATTTGGACATGAAACTACTTTGTTGGTGCAAAAACTTTATTTGTATTGTACTTTTACAATCAATAACTTACAAAGTGCTTTGATATGTGTAGAAGCAAACAGCAGAACAAAGCAACAAAACCCCAACAAAAATAAGACAGAGCAAACAACACCAACAATATCAGCAGAATCCAAAACACTTGAATAATCAAATCAAAAATATGATGAAGTTAATAATTCAACAACATTAGGAGACATCAAGAACTCAGACATGTGATGCCATGAAATCTAAGGCATCACAAGATATCTATCAGAGTGCAGGCATCATACAGTACTACAAAACCAAGACATCATACACTTCATCAGAATGCAAGTATCACTATGAAATCATAAGAACCAGGAAGCAGTGGGAACTCAGCTACACAGGCTGAGACCAAGAGAACCAAAATTTTAGATGTGAGAAATTAAAATAGAAACAAGGATGAATAGAAGCAAAACAGGAAGATAAAACAGTAAAGGGTAGTACAATTTAAATAAAGGGGGCAAACAATTAATAAATATAAAAGCACAGGTACACGAAAGAGAAGCAATAAAAGTGATGAAAGCATTAAAGTGATGAAGGCATAATGATCAAAAACAGCCAAAGGGGCATGAAAAAAAACATGTTTTTTTTTTTTTTTTTCCCCAGAGGACCCCTTAACAAAGAAAGAGCAGTTAAAGAGTTTCTCTCTCCTGTAAAGTGTGAACTAACATGTCTGGTCAGAGAATCTTCTTAAATCTTTTACCACAGTCAGAGCAGCTGAGGGCTTTCTCCCTCCTGTTTGAGTTCATGTATTCATCCATCGAGTTTCAACTTTCTCTCTAAGATGAATTGACTTGTGGACCTTCAGATAACCTTGTCGTGTAAATTTTTGGCTACATTCAGAGCAGCTGAAGGGTTTTTCTCCCGAGTGTGTTATCATATGTTGTGTGAGATGATGTTCGAGTGTAAAGTTTTTGCCACACTCTGAGCAGATAAAGGATTTCTGTTTAATGTGAACCAACATGTGTCTTGTCAGACCAGCTTTTTGAATAAATGTTTTGCCACATTCAGAGCAGCTGAAGGGCCGTTCTCCAGAGTGCGTTCTCACATGTACCATCATGTGAATTTATTCAGCAAATTTTTTTACCACATTCAGAGCAGACAAAGGGTTTCTCTCCTATATGAGTTCTCATGTGTTTGGTCAAAGAACTGTTTTGGCGATATCTCTTACCACACTCAGAGCATGTAAAGAGTTTCTTTTTAGTGTGAACTAACCTATGTCTATACAGATTACTTGAACACTTAAAACTTTTTCCACACTTGGAGCAGCTGAAGCGTTTCTCTGCTCTGTGGGTCTCCATCTGTTTCATCACCTGATCTTTAAGACTAAATTCTCTCTTGCACTCAGTGGAGTTAAAGAGTTTCTCTCTAGAGTGGATATCCATGTGTTTTTTCAGATGACAATTGGAACTAAAATGTTTCCCACACTCTAAGCAGTTGAATGGCTTTTTTTCTCCTGCATGACATCTCTTATGATGTGTAACAACAGAATCCAGGCTCTTAAATTTCTTACCACACTCAGAGCATCTAAAAGGCTTCTTTCTTGAATGAGTTCTCTTATGTTTGTCCAGATCACCCATATTGTCAAATGTTTTACCACAATTTGAGCATCCAAAGCGTTTCCCTCCTGAATGAGTTCTCCGGTGTCTGGCCAGGGAAGCTTTACAGATGAATGTTTTACCACACACAGTACAGCTGAAGAATTTCTGTCTTGTGTGAACTAACGTGATTGGTTTGGTCAATTTCTTTGCCACACTCAGACTGACCAGGTTTCTCTTCTCAGTGTTTTCTCATATGTTTGGTCAAAAACTTCTGTCGAGAAAACATTTTACCACATTTAGAACAGCTGACAGGTTTTTCTCCTGTGTGAAGTATCATATGTTTCATTAGCTGCCTTTTCATTTTATATATTCTACCACACTCAGTGCAGTGATATCATTATTTCTTCCAAGAAGTTTCACTTCTCTTATTCTTGATGTTTTCCACTGTGTTTATACCAGGCTGATGTTCTGTAGTCTTCCTCCAATCAGCACTGTCATCAGTTTCAGCTTCAGAAGAGTCCTCACTCTTCACCACAGTCTCTGGTTGTAAATGTCCCTCTGGATCATCATACCAAGCTGCTGCTTCTGCACAGTTTTCCTCATCACCTGGTATTTCCATCAGTTCAGTCTGTCTTTGGTGAAGCTGTGAGTGGGGTTTCTCTTCATCTTTTTCATTCTTGACAGGGACAGGAACAAAAGTGAACTTGATTTTATCAGCATTCTCTAGCCAGTGATACTGCTTTCCTTCCTGACTGCTCAACAATTCCTCTGGTTCCTCTTTAAATTGTGGGGCCTTGGTAATCTCCTGGTTAAAAAGGGGTTCCTCTCCTGCAGCTCAGTTGACATCTCTTCTTCACTCACTGAAAGCTGTTGGACCTCCTCAGGACAAACTAAAATACAAAAATATACATACGTTAAAACTTATTTTTTAACATGCAAAGATGCATGCAGTGATATTTGACATAAAAATTTGATTTCCCTTCAATCAGTGCCAAATCTAACAAAAAAAGGACATCTAGAATCTTCTTTGTTCACAATTAAATATATTATTGTAGCTTCTGAGCTGTCTCAGTGATCAATGTAGAAGCAACTTGATAACAGGCTTTAAAGGCATTGGTCAAATGTTAAAATGACCAAAACTATCATCACTGACTCATTCTAACTTTTCTAGAGTTGCTCAGTGTGATCAGGACACAACAGGGCTGTACAGTACGGCTAATGCCAGCGAGTGGTAGCTACACAGGTGGAGTGCTTTATCAGGATTGGTTATCAGAATCAGGAGATCATCTGTTATCAGTATCGTTTCAAAAAACCCTCAGCATGGCTGGTCAAAGCACAGATGCAGGTTTAAAAGCAGTACTTCCTCAGACCCTCAGTGTTTCTAAGATGACCCATAGGCTCTATGATGTTACAAAAACCTACAGTTAGCAAAGTTCCCCATTCTCACCTGGGGAATGATTCGATCATGTTCTGGGGATAGATGAAGGAGCTTGAGAGGCCATGAAGTCTTAAAAAACTCATCATCAAAACTCTATGAATGATAGTACATTTTAATATCACCACTTTGGTCACTCTATCCATCTTCTAGAAGTATGTAACTTCAATTTGATGAAGCAGCATTTCCCAAATAAAGCCTGTCATCATTGTTGCTCCTGTAATGTGTGTCAGTGGCACACTTATAGTGTCAAGAAGTTTTACCATCTTTCACAGACAGGGGTACACGAATAAGACAAGCAACTCTTGTTTTACCGAGAAAAATGCACGTTTTCACTTATAATTGGATTTTTTACTGAAATCATTTTTTACTCAGTAACTAGCTGTGACTATCAGTACGTCAATGTGAACGTTAGCTAACATCTTAGCTCTCGAAACGTTCACGGTGTTGTGCCAAGGTAGGGCACAACTGGCACAACACCTGTTAACACGTTTATAGAGGAAGAAAGAAAACAAACCTGAAATATCCTGAAATCCGGGAATTTTACAAAAATCCAAGAGTCAAAGAAGGAAAAGAAGAGTAAACTCTGAACGTTTTTAAAGGATTTCTGGTCTCCGAAAGTTCGTTGAATCATCCAAACGCGCTAACTGTAATCAGCAGAATAACGTTAACAACCGGAAACAAAAACACCACTTCCTGCACACTCACTGGGCCTTCACAATAAAAGTACGGCTTTCCATACCTAACGTCTGATTGTTAGACTTTTCATATCTAAAAACAAGCGACAAAATTCCATTTTCAAAGACATGGGATATTCCTCATACATGTATACTCAAAGAGAACCCAGAGTTACAACTCAAGAAATACAATTTCTCAATGAATATCTGGTATTTGTGTCCATTTAAAACAGTCCTGCAGTTATATGGTGGGTTTGTCTTAGTAAACAAAACATAGACACTCAAGTATTTACATTTCTCAGATTTGTACTATAAGTGAAAACAGTTGTTCCCTGTTTAATGGGATCATAAATCAATCAATCGTTGTTTCTACAGCACCCATTTAACACTGAAGTTACCTCATGACACTTAACAAAGGCCAGGTCTAAACCGTACTCTCTGCTATTGCCTATAATAGAGGAGTGTTACTCTAATATTATAATGAAGACTATACTCTATTATGATCAAAAAAAAAAAAGAAGAAAAAAAATAAAGTTTTGTGGGGAGGTGGTTGGACACGATTGTGCTTTGATACTTTAAAGGCTTCAAACATTGAATGATTTGCGTCAAACATCAGACAACATATTTTGAAACCATCTGCAACTTCTTTTCAAATGATGAAGTATTCTATTGGCTAATATTGTGTCTCTCTCTGACGCACAGAGTGGAGACTTAACAGCATTACATCTCATATAACCAAGGGATATACATGACATCTCAGAGTTTAACATTGCTGATGTTCTCTGGTCTCCTTACAATCATCAGCATAGTCTTTGGTAAAAAAAAAAAAAAACAACAAAAAAAAAAAAAAAAACAAACTGGAATTTGAAACTCAGAGATTTTTATTGATAACACACAAAAAACATCAATGACTAAGCCTTTTCTTTCCACAAACTTGTTCTCGCGTCTCTTGGGGACCCAATGGTGAAAAAGTAAACATTTTTTGACTGTTTTCAAAATATTTACAAAGATACAAAGAAAAGTCCATGCCCTGTATTTACAGTTAGATTCATTTGTGACAGTATTTGTGCCAGTATAGCAACTGGTCAACTTCAACTCCCACAATGCATTGCAGTAAACAACATGGTGATGCCCTGGGTACAAAGCTGAAGTAAGTATTCAAAAATTGATTAAAAATCAATCAAAAAGACGCTTATTATTGGAACTATGTGGATTCAATCTGTAAAGACCCTGAAAAGTCACCGAAGTTCCGGGCTTGCTAGAACGGCGTCCTTTAGAGCTACCGAGACATTGAGAGTAGCAAACGGAGGAAAAGAAAGTCAGCTTTCATAGGAAAAAACAGTGTCTATCACTTAAGGTTCAAAGTTTTTTATGAACTTGTCACTTCTTGTTATTTATTACAACACTGTCCTCAGAGACCCTGGAAAGTCAGCCAAGTTCAGGGCTCACTAGAATATGTTCTGTAAGACCTACGAATGCATGGAGAAGATAATCAGAAGGGCACAACAAAGAGCTTTCAGTTAAAAAAAAAAAACAATTAAGAGTCTAAAACCTACGGTTTAGACGTTACCAAATGATTTATAAAGGTATGTGCCTGCAGCACAGATTTGTGCTGTGTGAGTTCTAAGGGTTAAACATTTAGGGGCTTTGTTGCTGTAAAACCTTTAAAAAAAGTCAAACCAGTGCAAAATAGTTTTACATCAGTGGCATCTTCATTTCAAAAGATGAGGTATTTTATTGTTTAGATGCTTTCTCTCTGTGAGACTCATATCTCCAAGTTTAAACATTACTGATAATCCCTGGTCTGCTTACAATCATCATTGCTGTTTTTGATCTCAGGTTCAGAGAAGGCCTCAGTCTCTGCTTGTAAATGTCTCTCCGGATCAGATTTCCTGACTGGTTCTGATCTTCCACAATCCTCTCCATCAGCTCCTGATTCTGACTCCATTTTCTCCCTGATTTGGTTTTGAAGAGCCTCTGATTCTGACCATCATCCCAGTTGTGAATATATTCATGAGGCCAAGGTAACCTTTAGTAAAATCATTGCAGTGAATTGGTCTCTAAGCTCTGTTAAATGCTAGACAAGACTTTTCAGAGATTTTTAACACGGTAGGAGCAGTTCAAGACTTTCTCTTTCCTGTTGAGTGTGAACTAACATATGTTTGGTCAGAGAATCTTGTCGGACAAATCGTTTAACACATTTTGAGCAGTTCAAGAGTTTCTCTCTTGTGTGAGTTCTTCTCCTGTGTCTGGTCAAATTACATCTAAGGCTAAATCTTTGGTCACATTCAGAGCAGCTGAAGGGTTTCTCTTTTGTGTGACTTCTCATATGATTTATGAGTTCATATTTATAATCAAATTTCTTACCACACTCAGAGCAGCTAAGACGTTTCTCTGCTGCATGGGTCTTTTTCATCAGTTGCTCTTTAGGGATTAATTCTTTCCCGTACTCAGTGGGGGAGAGTTTCTCTCTAGTGTGAATAAGCATGTGTCTGGTCAGATTTTCATTGCGACTAAATCTTTTTCCACACTGAGAGCATTTGAAGGGTTTCTCTCCTGTGTGACATCTCATATGGCATGTAAGATCATACTGTTGGTTAAATTTTTTTCCACACACAGAACAGTTAAAGGGTTTATCTCCTGTGTGACCTCTCATATGATTTGTGACAAGATGTTTATGCATAAATTTCTTACCACACTCAGAGCAGCTATAAGGCTTCTCTCCTGAATGAATTCTGCTGTGTGTTTTCAGATTACATTTTTGGCTAAATCTTTTACCACAATCAGAGCACGTAAAACGTTTCCGTCTTGTGGGAACTAACATGTGACTGGCCTCGTTAACTCTTTTACCACAATCAGAGGGTTTCTCTTCCAAGTGTGTTCTCATGTGTAAGTTCAAATATCTCTGTCGTGAAAACCCTTTATCACACTCAGAGCAGTCAAAGGGTTTCTCTCCTGTGTGAACTCTCATATGCTCCTTAAGAGACCCTTGGATTTTAAAACATTTACCACACTCTGAGCAGCTGAAGGGTTTCTCTGATGAGTGAATTTTCATGTGATAATTAAGATGACCTTTACGTTTAAATCTTTTCCCACACTCAGTGCAGCGATGTGCTCTCTTATCCCTTTTTCTACCATTATTCTTGAGTTTTCCCACTGGCTTTGAACCTGACTGCTGTTCTGTTGTCTCCATCCAATCAGCACTGTCATCAGTCTCAATCCCAGAGGAGTCTTCAATCTTGATCTCAGTCTCTGTCTGTAAAATTCTCTCTGGATCAAGGTATGTGGTTGCACTCGGTTCTCCAAAGTCCTCTCCATCACATCCATTTTCCATCTGTTCAGTTTTTATTTGAAGAAGATGTGTAGACTGAAGTTTGTCCTCCTCTTCTTCACTCTTCATAGGGGCAGGAACAAAAGTGAACTTGATGATATTAGTGTTCTCTGGTTTGTGAAGTTGCTCACCATTCTGACTGTTCAACAATTCCTCCGGTTCATCTTTAACATATGGAGACTTGATAATATCCTGGTTTCGACTGGAGTCTCTCTCCTGCTGATCAAGCAACACCTCTTCTTTTCCCTCTAAAAGCTGATGGACCTCCACAGGAAAGACTAAAATACAATAACACACATTTAGTTAAACTTGTTCTATACTAAATAAATAAATAAATAAATAAAGGAATAGTTAAAATTATAAGATGTCTAAGTTTCCTCACAAAAAATACATTTCCCTTCTGACTGATTTTTGCCTCAAGTTTTTATTATGGTAAAATTTGAAAATGGACAAGGCATTGGTAGTTTTCAAGGTAAAACCCTGGAGTTGGAAGAACTTACAGGGACAGTATATGTTTCACAAACTACAAAAAAATTGGTCTGTGCTTTATTTATCACATTCAAATGTTTCAGATCATCAAACTAATTTTATTATCTCACAAAGACCACCCAGGTATATACAAAATGAGGATTTTATTTATTAAGGGAAAAAAAAACCCAAACCTATCTGGCCCACTTATCATGACATGATCCAAATAAATTCAAGAACACATGGCAAATATAGCATTAAAATAGGGCTTTTAAATCAAAGAATTGCTGGGGGGGAACCCCCTGTATAGTTTTGGGCTGTGCCTTAATAGGTCAAATAATCACATCTTCTTATCTTTGCACATTGTACAAAGTTGAAATCATAAAACCTGGACTCTACTGAAAAAACCTAACATGCGTTAATATGCAACATGAAAAATTTTATCTTTTGGAGACTTCTGTAAAACTTGTATACTAACAGTAAATATTTAGTCATTAAAATGTAGTTGTTAATTCTTTTCTTTAAAACGTAAGGCACTACCTAATGAGATGTATTTGTATGAGTGTATTTTACAGAAATAAACACCATCAAATGTAGATCAAAACAGAGTAGCTGTTTCTGAAGTGTATAAACTTGTGTTTATCCCTTAATCAGTTAATTGAATATGGTAAGAATTTACATCAAAGGTTTATATAAATGAAAAACAGAATATATTCTTGGAAGAGGTTTTCATTAAGTACATACTTTTCCTAAAAATGTAGTTGTTAATTTTTCTTTAAAAAGTAAAGCACTTAATGAGATGTATTTTACAGAAAAAAACACCATCAAATGTAGATCAAAACAGAGTAGCTGTTGTGTTTATCCACACTTAATCAGTAAATTCAGTACTGTTAGAATGTATATCAATGGCTTCTATAAATATTTAAAATAGAATATATTCTTGGAAGAGTTTTTTTTTTTTAAGGACATACTTTTTATGCACTTCTTTTGCCACTTTTTAGGGTAGTTTTTCATTTCCTTGCCACTTTCCATCCGTTTTTGGCCACTACTTGGTCACTTTCAGCTCATTTTGCCACCTCTTTTGGTCTTTTGAACCCATTTTAACCTTTTATTCAGGCGCTTTTAGCCCGTTTTAGCTGCCCTGCCACCTTTAACCACTTTTTACAATCTCTTCTGGCAATTTGTGGTACTTCTTTATCTGTCCTCCCCGCCTCCTGAGGTCTGATGCTGGGGAAATTTCGCCTAGGGTGCCAAAATGGCTTTAGGGCCATAATGAATATTAAAGTAACAGTGTTTTTAGGAGCTAGCTGCTGCCAATACTGCTCTGTGTGGATATGACCGTTAGCTCAAGGCTCAGCTCTCTGAAACATTTCCATTACACACGTTTAGAGGAGAAGAAAGAAAACAAACCTGAAAGGCCCTGAAACCCGGACATTGTTGAAACATCCAGGAGACAAAGAGAAAAGGGAACTCTGAGCAATTTGATAGGATTTCTCGTCTCCTAAAGGACGCTGGCTGATCAAAACACGCGAACAGAACTCAGCGGAAAAAAGCCGTTAAGACCCGGAAACAAAAACACCACTTCCTGTTCACACATCCGGTCTTCTTCTTCTTCTTTGGTTTTGGCAGACTAGACGCATCCAAGGCGTATTGCTGCCCTCTACTGTTTCCATGCGATTTCTGTTAATACTTAATCATATTCTGTTGTATATTCCAATGGAGTGCAGATACTGCAGAAGCTTCTTCATATTGTTCCAGTCTTCCAGATTCAGCAGTGTGTGCATGCTGAAAACAGTCTCTCCAGCTGCACCCAGATTCCTGAAAAGTTTCCTCCTTTGAGATGAGTATCTCTTGCAGTGTAACATTACATGTGTCACAGTCTCTGTCTCTCCACATTCACATTGTCCATCGGGGTGTTTCCCAATCAGAGCCAGCCCACTTCTAAGACCACAGTGTCCGAGTCTTATTCTGGTGATGACTACAGCATCCCTCCTGCTGCACCCAAAGCAGTTTTTCCTTCCCCCTACGCTTTTTTGTATATTATAAAATACCCTGCCTTTGCTTTCCTTATCCCATGAGTTCTGCCACATTTCCTTTGCTGCCTGATTTATAACACATCCGGTCTTCACAATAGTCATAAGGCTTTGACGGAATTTAAAAATACAAAATAAAAATCTTTCACAAACCTGTTTTCCCATTACAAGCATATTCGTCAAACAGTCATAACCCTTTTAAAAAGCTGACATGTAACAAAACAAATGGTCGAAAATTGTTCATTCGGGGTGATTGCTTCTGGTAAACTTTCTTCACAAAGCATATAAAAATTTAAGATATATGAATTTTTTTTTACAACGTATTTTTTTTAACAAAAATAATGAAACTAAACGACTGAAGTAGAGATTGATTTTCACAGGATAACAGAGAGAAAGTTTAAAATAGTTTATTTTAGTAAAATCAAATGTGAAAAGCAGACATAGAGGGTTTTTCTCTGAAAGAGTAGGAAGTAAGGGAGGTCTGAACCTTTTATGAGAGGATTGAAGCTAGTGTTTGCTCTTCACATTTATGTTTATTTATGTTTCTACTGGAATGAAACGACTGAGTTATATTTGGGTCAACATTTTGGAACCCAAAAGAACATTTTTATAAACAATTTCACTTGTATACTTTAAACTCGATTTGTATTTTTTGCTACATAAAATGTACAATTTATTCTATATGGAATAAATGGTTTGACATTATCTTAGATTTTCTTCAAACAAAAAAATAAAACTAGTATTAAGACATTAAATGCACCAAGTGCAGGCATATAAAGGGGAGAATATTAAAAGTAACAAGGGATTAAAGTGTTCAATAGAGTATATTTTACATATTTTATATAGTTCAAGGTGGTTATTGTAGAAAGAATGGAGAATTTTTTTTAAATTGATGATTTTGTGGGTTGGTGGGACTAGGCTGAACTAGGAAAAGTGGGCTGAAATGTTGCATTCTCGATAAATGAGGGTTTCTATATGAAAAGTAATTTACAGACATCATCCATTAGGGTTTGAAGAAATAAAACAAATGAAAGTGGCAAGAATGTGGATGTCTGCTAATGTGGGGGCAAGAACTGAGGTTTTGTGGAGAGATCCTCGGTCGTCCAAAGTTGGGCAAGAAACTACTTTGTCGATGTAAAAACTTTATTTGTATTGTACTTTTAAAAACAATGAATTACAAAGCGCTTTGATATGTGCAGAAGCAAACAGCGGAACAAAGCAACAAAACCCCAACAAAAAGAAGACAGAGAAAATGACACCAACAGTAGCAGCAGAATCCAAAACACTTGAATAATCAAATCAAAGATATGATGAAGATAATAATTCAACAACATTAGGAGACATCAAGATCTCAGACACTGGGGAGCAGGTGGCCTAGTGGTTTAAGGCGCTCCCCATGTACGTGTGTGGCCTGGATTCGCCCTTTACCGCATGTCTCTCCCCCACTCTTGACCCTGTTTCTGACTCTATCCACTGTCCCCCTCTATCTAATAAAGGCACAAAAATGCCCCCCAAAAACAAACAAACAAAAAAAGTAACTCAGACATTATATGATGCCATGAAAACTAGGGCATCGCAAGGCATCTATCAGAGTGCAGGCATCAAGTCTCACCTGACCTTTCTTCTTAAAAAGCTTGTAAATCATCAACCCTGTGTTGCACAGTCAATCTCTAAACATCCTTTTTCAGTGTAGTATATATCTACTACAGTAATTTCACTTGAATTTTAAAAAATTTATAGGATTCTAAAGACAAAGGAAAAACAAATCAGATTTTAAAACTCAAAGATTCGTATTGATAACACACAGTAAACAACAGTGACCAAGCATTTTCTTTTCACCGACTTTTTCTCCCATCTCATGGGGACAAAACAGTGAAAAGATAAATATTCTGTGACTAATGGTTTTCAAAAGACCTACATATATACAAAAAAGCCCATGCGTTTTTTTTTTTTTTTGCAGTTAGATTCATTTGTGCCATTCCTTTAAGCAGTAGAGACGCAACATCTTGCTATTGGAGGACAGTCTCTCACTCAGTGCATTGCATGTAACATTGCCCTCAACAAATATGGCACTACCCACCGAAGAAAGCCTACGTAAATGATCAAAAATTGATTAAAAATGGACAAAAAGATGCTTATTATTGATCTAACAATGTGGATTTAATCCATAAAGACCCTGAAAAGTCACCAAAGTTCCAGGCTCGCTAGAACGGCGTTCTTTAGGGCTACGGAGACATCGAGGGTAGCAAACCAACAGTGAAATGGTCAGCTTTAAGAGGAAAAAAAGAGTAAGTGTCTGACTTATGGTTCAAAAGTTATCAACATTTTTACAAAATGTGTCACTTCCTGTTGTATTCGACAATGCTGCAGAGACCCTGGAAAGTCAGCCAAGTTCCAGGCTTATTACAAAATGTTCTGGAAGAGCTATGAATGCATGAAGAACATATTTAGAAAGGCACAACATATAGCTCTTACAGGAAATAAACAAGTTAGGGTCTATGACTTAAGGTTCACAAGTTATCAAGCAATTTACAAAGGGGGTGTGCCTGTGGCATGGATTCGTGCCACGTGAGCTCTAAGGGTTAAAGAGTTTCTCTCTCCTGTAAAGTGTGAACTAACATGTCTGGTCAGAGAATCTTCTCAAATCTTTTACCACAGTCAGAGCAGCTGAGGGCTTTCTCCCTCCTGTTAGAGCTCATGTATTCATCCCTTGAGTTTCAACTTTCTCTCTAATGTGAATTGACTTGTGGACCTTCAGATAACCTTGTCGTGTAAATTTTTTGCCACATTCAGAGCAGCTGAAGGGTTTTTCTCCCGAGTGTGTTATCATATGTTGTGTGAGATGTTGTCTGAGTGTAAAGTTTTTGCCACACTCTGAGCAGATAAAGGATTTCTGTTTAGTGTGAACTAACATGTGTCTGGTCAGACCAGCTTTGTAGATAAATGTTTTACCACATTCAGAGCAGCTGAAGGGCTGTTCTCCAGAGTGAGTTCTCATGTGTACTACCACATGAATTTTTTCAGCAAATCTTTTACCACATTCAGAGCAGACAAAGGGTTTCTCTCCTGTATGAGTTCTCATGTGTTTGGTCAAAGAACTGCTTCGACGATATCGCTTACCACACTCAGAGCATGTAAAGGTTTTCGTTTTAGTGTGAACTAACTTATGGTTAGACAGATTAGTTGAACTCTTAAAACTTTTTCCACACTTAAAGCAGCTGAAGCGTTTCTCTGCTGTGTGGGTCTCCATCTGTTTCATCACCAAATCTTTAAGACTTAATTCTTTCTTGCACTCAGTGGAGTTAAAGAGTTTCTCTCTAGAGTGGATATCCATGTGCTTTTTCAGATGACAATTGGAATTAAAATGTTTCCCACACTCTAAGCAGTTGAATGGCTTTTTTTCTCCTGCATGACATCTCTTATGATGTGTAACAACAGAATCCAGACTCTTAAATTTCTTACCACACTCAGAGCATCTAAAAGGCTTCTTTCTTGAATGAGTTCTCCTGTGTTTGTCCAGATCACTCATATTGTCAAATGTTTTACCACAATTTGAGCATCCAAAGCGTTTCCCTCCTGAATGAGTTCTCCGGTGTCTGGCCAGGGAAGCTTTACAGATGAATGTTTTACCACACACAGTACAGCTGAAGAATTTCTGTCTTGTGTGAACTAACATGTGATTGGTTTGGTCAATTTCTTTGCCACACTCAGGCTGACCAGGTTTCTCTTCTAAGTGTTTTTTCATGTGTTGGGCCAAAAACCTCCGTTGAGAAAACATTTTACCACATTTAGAACAGCTGACAGGTTTTTCTCCTGTGTGAAGTATCATATGTTTCATTAGCTGCCTTTTCATTTTATATATTCTACCACACTCAGAGCAGTGATATCGTTTCTTCTTCCAAGAAGTTTCGCTTCTCTTATTTTTGATGTTTTCTACTGTGTTTATACCAGGCTGATGTTCTGTAGTCTCCCTCCAATCAGCACTGTCATCAGTGTCAGCTTCAGAAGAGTCCTCACTCTTCACCACAGTCTCTAGTTGTAAATCTCCCTCTGGATCATCATACCAAGCTGCTGCTTCTGCACAGTTTTCCTCATCAGCTGGTGTTTCCATCAGTTCAGTAGGTCTTTGGTGAAGCTGTGAGTGGGGTTTCTCTTCATCTTTTTCATTCTTGACAGGGACAGGAACAAAAGTGAACTTGATTTTATCAGCATTCTCTAGCCAGTGATACTGCTTTCCTTCCTGACTGCTCAACAATTCCTCCGGTGACTCTTTAAAATGTGGGGCCTTGGTAATCTCCTGGTTCAGACAGGAGTTCCTCTCCTGCAGATCAGTGGACATCTCTTCTTCACTCACTCAAAGCTGTTGGGCCTCTTTAGGACAAACTAAAACACAAAAACATACATTCATTATTTTTTTTTAATTAAATATAGCAAATAATCATACAGTGATACTTGACAGCATTAATTCTATGTTTCCCACAAAAATGTAATTTCCCTTCAATCAGTGCTTATTTTTCATTCATACAGTGCCAAATCTAAAAACTTAGTCAGAGAGGTTTACATAAAAAGGACATCTAGAGTCTTTTATTCACTATGAAATATTTTATTGTAGCTTCTGAGCTGTCTCAGTGATCGATGTAGGAGCAACTTAATAGCAGGCTTTATTTGATTTGGTAACATTTTAAAATGACCAAAACTATCATCATTGACTCATTGTAACTTTTCTGGACGTGACAAGGCTGTACAGTACGTGCCACATGTGCTACAAGCGCTGCTGCTAGCATTGGCACCAGGAGACGGCTGATGCCAGTGAGTGGTACCTACACCTCTGGAGTGCTTTATTGGTACTGGTTATCAGGAGCATGAGATTATCTGTTATCAGTTTAGATTCACAAAATACTTGGTGTGCCTCACTGCCTGCAGGTTTAAAAGCAGGACTTCCTCAGACCCTCAGTGTTTCTAAGATGACCCATAGGCTCTATGATGTTACAAAAAAAACATAAGTTAGCGAAGTTCCCCATCCTCCTCCTCTTCACCTCTTCCTGTTGGACCTCTAATTCAGGACAAACCATGTGGACTCCTTTGCTGTGGGACAAAAGACTCTCTACCTGTGCTTCTCTGCCCAGGGCTTCTTTGGGTTTCACAGGAATTTGTTCAACCAATCAGCATGTTTTTGGGGGACCTGGAGAATGCTTAAATCATGTTCTGGGGATAGATGTAAGTGCTTGAGAAGCCATGAAGTCTTAAAAAACTCAAAATGACTGACATTTACATAAAAAATCTACAAATAATAGTACATTTTAATATCACCACTTTGGTCACTCTATCCATCTTCTAGAAGTATGTAACTTCAATTAGATGAAGCAGCATTTCCCAAATAAAGCCTGTCATCATTGTTGCTCCTGTAATGTGTGTCAGTGGCACACTGATAGTGTCAAGAAGTTTTACCATCTCTCACAAACAAGCCTCGTCTCTCCTCCATGGCAAGAGTCCTGCGTGTACATGAATTCAAATTTGAAAAATGTTGACAAAACATCACCTATTGGCTATATATTAAAAACTGAGCCGATTATCCAGTGGGCATTGGGGCCCTGCAGGAAGTCAACAAAAGAAACAAAAAGGTTCCCCCCTTTATCCACCTTACTCCTGGGGCCGCTACTGTAAATCTGAATATAGGCGAAACTTCCGGTGCTAAGGCGGAAATACATAAACACATGTTTGTTAATACAGCAGCTAACGATAGATGCTAATTACGAACGACAGTTGTTGACAGGAATTCACCGCGAATTTGTTAAATATTAATATATTTTTGTAATCACGCGTTCACATTGTTTTGTAAGCTGTAAGTAAGTAAATAAGGTGGATACCACATTAATCCTGGGGGGTCTACTGCTATAAATGTGGTTGAAACTTCTCGTACAGAAACAATAATAGCAAAACGCGATTCTTCCAAGGGTTTACTGAAGTGATTTAGCCTCAACAGTGGTGGAATAAGTATTTCAGCAACCCCCCACACTAGAAATGTTATCTGAAGGTGGTGTACAAACTCAGTTAACAAAACGTGATCGTTACTAAACTGATACGAAGCTAATAAAGTTAGCTAAATATGCTTGCCTAGTTTGTCCGAGGTAATGTCGTCACTTTGTACTCTTTAGTATAGGGCGGAGAAATAATAATATTGTCCCGTTTGAGGTGAAGCAGTCGAAAGTCACATATTTTAATGTCCAACCTGCTCTAAAAAAATCAAGTTTCACATCTCGTATTCAATGCAAAGTCCCATTTAGATAGAAGGGACCGGAAGTTGCGCCCATATTTCACGCAAAGAATCATGGGGACTTAGATAATGACAATTTTTATAGCCTTAAAACAGCCGATAACATCAAATGGCAAAGCTCCGAACATTCTGGACCGTGGGATAGAAAAAGTCCTCCCCCAATCACGCATGAATCCTAAACCATTTCCCTCACTCCTGAAGTTTCTGTCATCTGCTCTCACCCACACCTGTAGCATGCCAAGGACAGGTATGTTGAACTAACTGGGGGTACACGAAAAAGACTAGCAACTCTTGTTTTACAGAGAAAAGATGAACGTTTTCACTTATAACCGGATTTTTTACTGAAATCATTTTTTACTCAGCAGCTAGCTGTGGCTATCAGTACGTAGATGTGAACATTAGCAAACGTCTTCGCTCTCGAAAGCGTTTACGGTAAACACGTTTATGGAAGAAAGACAACAAACCTGAAATATCCTGAATCCTAGACATTTTACAAACATCCAAGAGTCAAAGAAGAGTAAAATCTGGGCGTTTACAAAGGATTTCCGGTCCCCGAAAGTTCGTTGAATCATCCAAACACGCCAACTGTAATCAGCAGGAAAACGTTAACACCTGGAAACAAAAACACCACTCCCTGCACACACACACTGGGCCTTCACAACAAAAGTACGGCTTTACATAGCTGACGTTGATTGTTTGACTCTTCATAACTGAAAAAGAAGCAACAAATTCCATTTTCAAAGACATGGTTTATTCCTTATACATGTATACTCAAAGAGAACCCAACGTTACAACTCAAGAAATACAATTTATCAATGAATATCTGGTATTTGTGTCCATTTAAAACAGCTCCGCAATTATGCGGTGGGTTTGTCTTAAATAAACAAAGGCATAGAGGCTCAAGTATTTACAACATTTCTCAGATCTGTATTATGAGTGAAAACAGTTGTTCCATGATTAATGGGATCATCTATCAATCAATCATTGTTTTTACAGCGCCCATTCATAACTGAAGTTATCTCATGACACTAAACAAAGAAGCCAGGTGTAGACCGTACTCTCTGCTATTGCCTGTAACAGACCAAAGTTACTCTAGAGCCACACGTTGAGTATCACTGCTTTAAGCGTTTCAAAAGAAACGTAAAATACAGACACACTCTATTTGGGTTGGAAGAATTAAAATAAGATTAAACCATGTAAGTCTGCTGATGTGGGGGCAAGAAAGAAGGGTTTGTGGGGAGGTGGTTGGACATGAATGTGCTTTGATACTTTAAAAGCTTCAAACATTGAATGATTTCTGTCAAACATCAGACGAGATATCTTGAAACTATCTGCAACTTCTTTTCAAATGATGAAGTATTCTATTTGTAATATTGTGTCTCTCTCTGATACACAGAGTGGAGACTCAACAGCGTTATGTCTCATATTACCAAGGGATATACATGATATCTCAGAGTTGAACATTGCTGATGTTCTCTGGTCTCCTTACAATCATCAGCATAGTCTTCGATCACAGGTTCAGAAGAGTCTTCACTCTAGACCTCAGTCCCTGATTGTAAATGTCTCTCTGGAGCAGATTTCCTGTCTGGTTCTGATCGTCCACCGTCCTCTCCATGAGCTCCCTCCATTTCCTCCTATGTTTGGTTTTGAAGAAGCTCTGAAACCTGACCATCACTGTTTGTTCATTAGTAAGTGATATAGCAAAGGAACCCTTTGTTCAAAAACAATCTGTCAAGTGCTCAATAAGACTTTTTCAGAGGGTCTCTTCACAAAGTAAGAGCGGTTAAAGCAGTGATACTTAACGTGTGGCTCTGGAGCTACACGTGGCTCATTTGTGACTATTTGTGGCTCTTTGATTTCTTCAATTTTAATTATCCCCCCAGAAACCTTTAAGAGAAACCTTTTTGCCCTTTTTTCACAATTCATTGCCACTTTTCACCCATTAGAGCTACCCTTTGCCACTAAATATTAGTTTCCCTTTTTTGCCTTTTTTTGCAACTTTTTTCAAATTTTTGCTACTTTCATCCAATTTTTGTCACTTTTATTCAATTTTTTTTCCAGTTCTTACCATTTTTGCCCACTTAAGCTAATTTTTGCCATTAAATACTGTTTGTTTCCTATGTTTTGCCAATTTTTGCCACTCTTGACTGCTTTGTGTCCATTTTAGTGAATGTTCACTCATTTTTTTTGCCACGTTTTTGCCAGTGTTGGACAATTTTTGTCACCTGTAACTCATTTTTTGTCACTTCTTAACCATTTTTGTTATTTTTGGACCCTTCTTCCACTCTTCCTCCCCATTTCTGCCCCTTTACACACATTTTTGATACTTTTTAAATATTTCTGCCACCTTTAATTTATTTTTAGTGCTACTTAAGCCATTTTTGCCACTTTTTATCACTTAGACTGTGGCTCTTGCAAAGCTATTTTTCAACGATTTGGCTCTTTGGTTGCGCTGGGCAGAGTAACACTGGGTCAAAGAGTTTTTTCTCTTTTGTTTAGCGTGAACTAACATGATATGTCTGGTCAGAGAACTTTGGTGGGCAAATCTCTGACCACACTCTGAGCAGCTGAAGTGTTTGTCTCCTGAGTGTGTTACCATATGCACTCTAAGATGATGTTTAAGGGTAAATTTTTGGCCACACTCAGAGCAGCTGAAGGGTTTGTCTCCCGAGTGTGTTATCATATGTTTTGTGAGATGATGCTTGAGGGTAAAATTTTTACCGCACTCAGAGCAGCTAAAAGGTTTCTGTCTATTGTGAATAGTCATATGGTTGGCCAAAGAAATGTTTTGTGCAAATCTTTGACCACACTCAGAGCATATGAAGGGTTTGTCCCCAGAGTGAGTTCTCATATGTCTTTTCAAATTGGGTTTTGATGCAAATCTTTTACCACATTCAGAGCAGTCAAAGGGTTTCTCTCCTGTGTGAGTTCTCATATGCTCCTTAAGAGACCACTGGATTTTAAAACCTTTACCACACTCTGAGCAGCTGAAGGGTTTCTCTGATGAGTGAACTGTCATGTGATAATTAAGATGACCTTTACGTTTAAATCTTTTCCCACACTCAGTGCAGCGATGTGCTCTCTTATCCCTTTTTCTACCATTATTTTTTACTTTTCCCACTGGCTTTGAACCTGACTGCTGTTCAGTTGTCTCCATCCAATCAGCGCTGTCATCAGTCTCAATCCCAGAGGAGTCCTCACTCTTGATCTCAGTCTCTGTTTGTAGAATTCTCTCTGGATCAAGGTACGTGGTTGCACTCGGTTCTCCAAAGTCCTCTCCATCACATCCATTTTCCATCTGTTCAGTTTTTATTTGAAGAAGATGTGTAGACTGAGGTTTGTCCTCCTCTTCTTCACTCTTCATAGGGGCAGGAACAAAAGTGAACTTGATGATATGAGTGTTTTCTGGTTTGTGAAGTTGCTCACCCTTCTGACTGTCCCACAATTCCTCTGGTTCATCTTTAATATATGGAGACTTGATAATATCCTGGTTTCGAATAGCGTCTCTCTCCTGCTGATCAAGCAACACCTCTTCTTTTTTCTCAAAAAGCTGATGGACCTCCACAGGAAAGACTAAAATACAGAAGTGCACATTTAGTTAAACTTATTCTTAGGGATGCACAATATTATCGGCCAGATATCGGTATTGGCAGATATCACAATTTTTGCCAATATTTACATCTAATATTTTGGCCGTGCATATCTGCCATATATACTAATAAATTAGTGGAGTTTTAGGCTGAACCAACAGACCTATGTAAGTTGAGATATTTTTCCTTATTCATTCTCATTCTTTAAACATCAACCCCTTAAATCCTGTTGTATCATATTTGATACATACTTTTATGATACCTCTATCTAATTAATATGATCATATATTTTACAAATTTTCAAATTTAAAATAAATATTTGTTTTTTTATGGACTTCTATGTCTGCTAATAAAGATGATGATAAATTACTAAAAAAAACAACCTCTGAATACAATCTGAAAAATGATTAAAAAAAAAACCCTCAAGTGGATTATCAGTTACCAAAAACACCTTATATATCAAGTCAGATAAAAAAAAAAAAAAAAAAGAAAAAAAAAAAACTTTTAAAGTTTTAAGGAAATTTAGATTTTTTGGGATTTCAGTAGAAAGTGAAATGAACGTTTCAGTTCCAAAAAAAATCAGAATTTTCTGGCCATATTATGTATTTTCAGGCTTTAATTGGTTAAAGTATGTTTTAAGACAAAAAATTTTTCTTTTTTCATCCTCAAACCTAAAATTATGTTAAAAAGACAGAATTTTTAGTTATAACATATTTAAATGTCGGTATCGGCTAAAATGAATCTATAAACATCTGCATATCCGATATCGTTAAAAATCAAATATCATGCATCCCCGCTTATTCTACACTAAAACAAAAAAGGTATTTTTTTTAAAATGATAAGATGTCTAAGTTTCCTCACAAAAATAAACATTTCCCTTCTGACTGATTTTTGCCTGAAGTTTTTATCGTAGTAAAATTTGAAAATGGACTATGGACTATATGAACTATCACTATGTACTATTTGAAACTTTCTGATTCCTGTTTTTTTTTTGCATATTTATTACATTTAAATGTTTCAGATCATCAAACCAATTTTAATATCTCACAAAGACAACCCATGTAAATACAAAATGCAGTTTCTAAATGAGGATTTTATTTATTAAGGGAAAAAAATCCAAACCTTTCTGGCCCTGTGTGAAAAAGTAATTACCCCACATCATTTAACCATGAGTTAACTGTGATTGGTTCACGGAAAGCTGAGTTTAATTTTACTGGCCACACCCGGGCCTGATTTTTGCCAGATTTGTTGGATCAACAAATCCCTTCAATAGAAGCTGTCAGACAGAGTGAAGTAGGCTACAAGCTGGACTCTACTGAAAAAAACTAAAGTGTTGATATGCAACATGAAAAAATTTACTCTTTTGGAGACTTCTTTGAAGCTTAAATGTAGTTGTCAATTTTTTCTTTAAAAAGTAAAGCACTTAATGAGACGTATTTTACAGAAATAAACACCATCAAATGTAGATCAAAACAGAGTAGCTGTTTCTGAAGTGTATAAACTTGTGTTTATCACTTAATCAACTGTTTCAATATGGTAAGAATTTACATCAAAGGTTTATATAAATGAAAAACAGAATATATTCTTGGAAGAGGTTTTCATTAAGTACATACTTTTCCTAAAAATGTAGTTGTTAATTTTTCTTTAAAAAGTAAAGCACTTAATGAGATGTATTTTACAGAAAAAAACACCATCAAATGTAGATCAAAACAGAGTAGCTGTTGTGTTTATCCACACTTAATCAGTAAAATCAGTACTGTTAGAATGTATATCAAAGGCTTATATAAATATTTAAAATAAAATATATTCTTGGAAGAGATTTTTTTTTTTTTATTAAGGACATACTTTTTATGCACTTCTTTTGCCACTTTCTAGGGTAGTTTTTCCTTTCCTTCACACTTTCCACCCGTTTTTTGCCACTATTTGGCCACTTTCAGCTCATTTTGCCACCTCTTTTGGTCTTTTGAACCCATTTTAACAGTTTATTTTGGCGCTTTTAGCCCGTTTTAGCTGCCCTGCCACCTTTAACCACTTTTTACAATCTCTTCTGGCAATTTGTGGTACTTCTTTATCTGTCCTCCCCGCCTCCTGAGGTCTGATGCTGGGGAAATTTCGCCTAGGGTGCCAAAATGGCTTTAGGGCCATAATGAATATTAAAGTAACAGTGTTTTTAGGAGCTAGCTGCTGCCAACACTGCTCTGTGTGGGTATGAACGTTAGCTAAAGGCTCAGCTCTCTGAAACATTTCCAGTAAACACGTTTAGAGGAGAAGAGAGAAAACAAACCTGAAAACCCGGACATTGTTGAAACATCCAGGAGACAAAGAGAAAAGGGAACTCTGAGCAATTTGATAGGATTTTTCGTCTCCTAAAGGACGCTGGATCATCAAAGCACGCGAACAGAACTCAGCGGGTAAAAGCCGTTAAGACCCGGAAACAAAAACACCACTTCCTGTACACACATCCGACCTTCACAATAATCATAAAGCTTTGACGGTTTTTAAAATATTGATGATAAATAAATAAACATCTTTCACAAACCTGTTTTCCCATTACAATCATATTCGTCAAACACAGTCATAACCCTTTTAAAAAGCTGACATGTAACAAAACAAACGGTGGAAAATTGTTCATTTGACGGGATTGCTTCTGGTAAACTTTCTTCACAAAGCATATAAAAATCAAAAATATCTGAAATTTCTAATGACGTACTTTTAACAACAATAATGAAACTAAGACTGAAAAAGAGTTTGTTTTCCACAGGATAAAAGGATAAGACAGAGAAAGTTTTAAATAGTTAATTCTAATAAAATCATATGTGAAAAGCAGACATGGAGGGTCTTTCTCTGAAAGAGTAGGAAGTAAGGGAGGTCTGAACCTTTATGAGAGGATTGAAGCTAGTGTTTGCTCTTCACAGACAAGTTTATTTATGTCTCTACTGGAATGAAAAACCTGAGTTATACATGTTTGGGTAAAAATTTTGGAACCGAAAAAGAACATTTTTACAAATAATTTAACTTGTATACTTTAAACTCAATGTGCATTTTTTTGCTATAAATTAAATGTACAACTTATTCATCATGGACTTAATGGTTTGACAATATCTAAGATTTTCTTCAAACAAAAAAAAAATAAAACTAGTATTAAGACATTAAATGCCAAGTGCAGGCATATAAAGGGGAGAATATTAAAAGCAACAAGTGATGAAAGTATTTGCGCATATTTTACATATTTTAAATTTTTCAAGGTGGTTATAGTAGAAAGAATGGAGAAATTTTTAAGTGATGATTTTGTGGGTTGGTGGAACTATGATTTAGTTTCTTAATAGTAAACCAAACACAGGTAAAATGTGTTTTGTTTCCTCAACAGGTGGAAGTGCTTTCTTTGGATCAAGTTGGCATGCTGAAAAAAACAGGTGAGAAAGGTATCTAACTCAACAACTCTACAAGCTGGCACCACATGCTGAGTGTTAGATAGAGATAATATAAAAGTAATTGTAATTTAAACATCTATACCTTTAAAAAAAAAGGGGGGGAAATAATTTTATAGTACAAACAGCATTCAGTATTTATTTAAGGCATAGGAACTATCAACAGACCAGAAATGCCCTGTTTCAGTGAAGTATCAATACTCAGCTATTTACACCATAAGATCAATTAATTACAAAACTAAGACATCATGCATCTCAGCAGAATGCAAGTATCACTATGACATCATAAGAACCAGGAAGCAGTGGGAACTCAGCTACACAGGCTGAGATCAAGAGAACCAAAATTTAAGATGTGAGAAATTAAAATAGAAACAAGGAGGAATAGAAGCAAAAAGAGAAGATAAAACAGTAAAGGGTAGTCAGATTTAGATAAAGGGGGCAAACAATTAATAAATCAAATATAACAGCACAGGTACACAAAAGAGAAGCAATAAAAGTGATAAAAGCATTAAAGTGATGAAGGCATAACGATCAAAAACAGCCAAAGGGGCAAGAAAAAAAACAACTTTTTTTTTTTTTTTTTCAGAAGACCCCTTAACAAAGAAAGAGCAGTTAAAGAGTTTCTCTCTCCTGTAAAGTGTGAACTAACATGTCTGGTCAGAGAATCTTCTTAAATCTTTTACCACAGTCAGAGCAGCTGAGGGCTTTCTCCCTCCTGTTTGAGTTCATGTATTCATCCATTGAGTTTCAACTCTTTCTAAGGTGAATTGACTTGTGGACCTTCAGATAACCTTGTCGTGTAAATTTTTGGCCACATTCAGAGCAGCTGAAGGGTTTTTCTCCCGAGTGTGTTATCATATGTTGTGTGAGATGATGTCCAAGTGTAAATTTTTTACCACACTCTGAGCAGCTAAAGGATTTCTGTTTAGTGTGAATTAACATGTGTCTGGTCAGTCCAGGTTTTTGAATAAATGTTTTACCACATTCAGAGCAGCTGAAGGGCCGTTCTCCAGAGTGAATTCTCATGTGTATTATCACACGCATTTTTTCAGCAAATCTTTTACCACATTCAGAGCAGACAAAGGGTTTCTCTCCTGTATGAGTTCTCATGTGTTTGGTCAAAGAACTGCTTCGATGATATCGCTTACCACACTCAGAGCATGTAAAGGTTTTCGTTTTAGTGTGAAGTAACTTATGGTTAGACAGATTAGTTGAACTCTTAAAACTTTTTCCACACTTAGAGCAGCTGAAGCGTTTCTCTGCTCTGTGGGTCTCCATCTGTTTCATCACCTGATCTTTAAGACTAAATTCTCTCTTGCACTCAGTGGAGTTAAAGAGTTTCTCTCTAGAGTGGATATCCATGTGTTTTTTCAGATAACAATTGGAACTAAAATGTTTCCCACACTCTAAGCAGTTGAATGGCTTTTTTTCTCCTGCATGACATCTCTTATGATGTGTAACAACAGAATCCAGACTCTTAAATTTCTTACCACACTCAGAGCATCTAAAAGGCTTCTTTCTTGAATGAGTTCTCCTGTGCTTGTCCAGCTCACCCATACTGTCAAATGTTTTACCACAAATCGAGCATCCGAAGCGTTTCCCTCCTGAATGAGTTCTCCGGTGTCTGGCCAGGGAAGCTTTACAGATGAATGTTTTACCACACACAGTACAGCTGAAGAATTTCTGTCTTGTGTGAACTAACATGTGATTGGTTCGGTCAATTTCTTTGCCACACTCAGACTGACCAGGTTTCTCTTCTAAGTGTTCTCTCATGTGTTTGGTCAAATACCCTCGTCGAGAAAACATTTTACCACATTTAGAACAGCTGACAGGTTTCTCTCCTGAGTGAAGTATCATATGTTTCATTAGCTGCTTTTTCATTTTATATATTCTACCACACTCAGAGCAGTGATATCGTTTCTTCTTCCAAGAAGTTTCACTTCTCTTATTCTTGATGTTTTCCACTGTGTTTATACCTGGCTGATGTTCTGTTGTCTCCCTCCAATCAGCACTGTCATCAGTTTCAGCTTCAGAAGAGTCCTCACTCCTCACCTCAGTCTCTGGTTGTAAATGTCCCTCTGGATCATCATACCAAGCTGCTGCTTCTGCACAGTTTTCCTCATCAGCTGGTGTTTCCATCAGTTCAGTAGGTCTTTGCTGAAGCTGTGAGTGAAGTTTCTCTTCATCTTTTTCATTTTTGACAGGGACAGGAACAAATGTGAACTTGATTATATCAGCATTCTCTAGCCAGTGATACTGCTTTCCTTCCTGACTGCTCAACAATTCCTCCGGTTCCTCTTTCAAATGTGGGGCCTCGGTAATCTCCTGGTTCAGACAGGAGTTCCTCTCCTGCAGATCAGTGGACATCTCTTCTTCACTCACTGAAAGCTGTTGGACCTCCTCAGGAAAAACTAGAACACAAAAACATACATTCATTAAAATGTTTGTTTTGTTTTTTTAAATAAAACAAACATGCAAAGATGCATGCAGTGATAATTTTTAGCCATTTCTCTTCAATCAGTGCTTATTTTTTATCCATACAGTGCCAAATCTAAAAAGCTTTGTCGGAAAGGTTTACATAAAAAGGACATCTAGAATCTTCTTTGTTCACTATGAAATATTATGCTTCTGAGTTGTCTCAGTGATCAATGTAGAAGCAACTTGATAGCAGACTTTATTAGATTTGGTAACATTTTAAAATGACCAAAACTATCATCACTGACTTATTCTAACTTTTCTGGACGTGTCAGAATACACAATGTCACAAAACACTTGGTGTGCATCACTACCTGCAGGTTTAAAAGCAGGACTTCCTCAGACCCTCAGTGTTTCTAAGATGACCCATAGGCTCTATGATGTTGCAAAAACCATCAGTTAGCAAAGTTCTGCATTCTCCTGCTCTAGGAACTACATGGTGGCTGATCCACCTGACCTGTTTGATGGCCACGTCTGGCCCATGTACACTCCTGATCAAAATCTTAAGATCACTTGAAAAATTGCAAGAATTTACATTTTGCACTGTTGGATCTTACAAAGGTTCTAAGTAGAGCTTCAAAATGCAAAAAGAAAAAATGGGAGTGAGACAAAAAAAAAAAGAATTGAGTAAGCAATTTACTGAAAACAACAATTAAACTGGAATTTAAAAGCCTTTAGCCTGGAGCCTTTAAAAGCCAAAATCTGTGCAAAAATGTGGATTCAATGTCATTTTCTCTCAGGTATTCACACTGTCATAACCTCCTGATGGCAAAGGCAAAAAAGCTTTCCGTCTTTGACGTGGTCAGATTGTTGAGTTGCATAAGCAAGGCCTCTCGCAACGCACCATCACTGCTGAGGTTGGACGCAGTTTGAATTTCTTCAAAGATCCCAAGGGTTATGGAACAAAAAAGTCAAGTGGTAGACCCAAAAAATTTTTACCAGTACTGAGCCGGAGGATCCGACTGGCTGTCTGTCAAGACACGGGATGATCCTTGACCCAAATTAAGGCCGTTACTGGTACTGACTGCAGCCGAATAACCATCAGACAACATCTGTGAGGGAAGGGCTTAAAAATCTAGAAACATCTTCAAAGGCCTTGTCTCCTTCAATGCCACAAAATTGTCTGTTTGGACTTTGCAAGGGAGCACTAAACATGGGACATTGAAAGGTGAAAGAAAGTTTTATTCTCTGATGAGAAAAATGTGACCTTGACAGTCCTGATTGCTTCAACGTAACTGGCATGACAAGGAGATCTCACTTGAGATGTTTGCTACGCAGCACAGTGGTGGAGGCGCCATCATGACCTGGGGCGCTTTTTCCTTCAGTGGAACAATGGAGCTTCAGGTTGTGCAAGGACGTCAAATGGCGGCTGGCTATGTGGAGTGATGTTGCAGAGGGCATCCCTCATGACTAAGGGCCCTCGTCTGTGTGGTTTTTTAGCAGGACAACGCTGCAGTTCACAACGCCCGCCTGACAAAGGACTTCTTCCAGGAGAATAACATCACTCTTTAGAACCATCCAGCATGTTCCCCTGATCTAAATCCAACTGAGAACATTTGGGGATGGATGGCAAAGGAAGTTTACAAAAATGGAAATCAGTTCCAGACAGTGGATGCCTTCGTGAAGCCATCTTCACCACTTGGAGCAACATTCCCACTAGCCTCCTGGAAACACTCACATCAAGCATGTCGAATTGAATTTTTGAAGTGATCAACAAGAACGGTGGAGCTACTCATCACTGAGTCCTTTTTTGAAACTTTAATTTGTGTTTTGAGGGTGTTTTCTGGGTTTTTTGAGCTGTAGTCTTAAACTTTTGATCAGCTGATGAGCAGCCTATTTCAGTTTAATTGTTGTTTTCAATAAATTGCTTACTCAAAAAAAAAAAAAAAAAAATGGTCTCACTCCTATTTCTTCTTTTTGCATTTTGAAGCTCTACTGAGAACCTTCTTAAGATCCAACAGTGCAAAATGTAAATTCTTGCAATTTTATAACTGGTCTTAAGATTTTGATCCAGAGTGTATTTGTAACACAAGAACATTTTAAGGGGAAAATTTCATTTTAAAACAAGGAGTGTGTGCACAACGAGAAAAAGTTTTTGTGTATCTGCTTGTGGTGAGACACAATAGAACAGTTTGAATGTGGAGCCAAAGAAATGTCCAAACATAAATCAGTTTAAAAAGCGGTATAAAGCAGTGATTTACACCAGGTACAGGGATGAGGAAAGGGTTTGATTATCATCAGGAGCTTACAGCTTATTTATCTGTTCTGGTATTTAGTCTTTTTTGTTGATCTCATGGTTTAATGTAGTTTGTGTTGTATTTCTCTGTAAATACTTGTTTAAATTCCTAAAATATAATCTTTTGGTTGTTTAACCCTTAGAGCTCACGCGACACGGATTCATGCCCCAGGCACATCCCTTTATAAATCACTTTGTAACATTTGAACCATAGGTTGTAGACACTAAATTGCTTTTTTTAATCTGAAACCTCTCCATTGTGCCTTTCTGGTTATGTTCTCCATGCATTTGAAGCTCTTACAGAACATTTTCTAGTGAGCCCTGAACCTGTCAGACGTTCCGGGGTCTCTGAGGATGGTGTTCTCGTAAATAACAAGAAGAGACACGTTTGTAATTTTATCGGTGATAACTTTTGAACCATCAGTCATAGACACTCTTTTTGTTCCTCTGAAGCCGACTTTCTTGTCATTGGTTTGCTACTCTTGATGACTCTGCAGCCCTGAAGGACGCCGTTCTAGCAAGCCCAGAACTTCTGTGATTTTTCTGGGTCTTTTCAGATTGAATCCACATCATTGGATCGTCATTTTATCCATTTGTAATCATTATCGATGACTTACTTTGGCATTTTGCCCAGGGCATTGCCATGTTGTTTACCACAGTACATTGTGGGAGTTGCAGTCGACTAGTTACGTCTCTACACCGCTTTCCACATTATTATGCAAATGACATTTTCTCTTATTTTCCTAAATATTAATGCAAAAGACAGTCAATTTTTTTTTTCAAGTCATTAGCCATTAGAGCATAATTCAAATGTTTTTGAACAAACTTCATAATGATAACCATTATTTTTTCAAAAAAATAAAAACCTCAAAATGCACTGTTCCACATTATTATGCAAAACAGAGTTTTAAAAGATTTTATAAGTTGTAAAGAACTGAAAATGGTCATTCATTGAATTTGCAGCATTAGGAGGTCATATTTACTGAAATTAAAAGCTATTTCAATCAAAAACATCTTAACAGGCAAAGTTCCATGTTAACAAAAAAATAAAAACAACAAAAATTTTCCCCTATGGAACCATTTTCTGGAGGGTCATGTCAAGACCCCCAAAACAAGTTAGAAAGTGTCAGAAAACAAATATCTAAGAAAGCCCACGGATACAATAGGGTCCACGCTCCGAAGTCAGTGCTTGGGCCCCCAATATGGACCTTGCTTATTATAGGGTGTGACCCAACCTGAAGTACAATGCAACAGCTGTTTTTGGAGGAAATATGGAATAAGAACAAGATTCATTATCTGATCCACAACATTTCAAATCAATAGCCTTCTGAGACCATCTGGGAACCACAGTGATTATTTATCTGACTACTTTTTCCCTTTGTCATTGTATTTTAATGTCCTGTGTGAAGCACTTTGAATTGCCTTGTTGCTGAAATGTGCTATACAAATAAACTTGCCTTGCCTTGCCTTACTGCTACTACTGCTAGCAGTAGTTCTGCAATAATGTGAGACTGTGTTACTGGACTGGACACGTTATAAAAGGCTGTGATGTTAGATCAGCTTCCGGGAGCTTCCTGCACAACATCACACACCACAGTTAGAACAATAAAAGGACCTGGATCACAGCCTAACACAAGACACAGCTGTGTTATTGGCAGCTAGCTGCGGCTATCAATGCGTAGACGCGAACAGTTAGCTAAAGGTATAGCCCTCTGAAACATTTACAGTAAACACGTTTATAGGAGAAGAAAGGAAACAAACCTGAAAGATCCTTAACCCCGGGCATTTTACAAACATCCAAGAGTCAAAGAAGGAAAAGAAGATTCGACTCTGAACGTTTTAAAGAATTTCTGTTGTCTGAAAATATGTTGAATCATACAAACACGCTAACTGTAATTAGCAACATTACAACCCGGAAACAAAAACACCACTTCCCGCACACTCACTGGGCTTTCACAATAAAAGTACGGCTTTACATACCTAACGTATGATTGTTAAATTCTTCATCACGGGAAAACAAGCAAAAAAAAATCCATTGTCAAAGACATGGTTTATTCCTCATACATGTATACTCAAAGAGAACCCAGAGTTACAACTCAAGAAATACAATTCGGTAATGAATATATGGTATTTGTTTCCATTTGAAACCATTCTGCAATTATGTGGTGGGTTTGTCTTAATAAACAAAGGCATAGAGGCTCAAGTATTTACAACATTTCTCAGATCTGTACTATGAGTGAAAACAGTTGTTCCATGCTTAAAGGGATCATCAATCAATCAATCGTTGTTCGCTATGGCCTATAATAAAGCAGTGTTACTCTAATATTATAATGAAGACTATACTCTATTATAATAAAAAAAAGAGCATTAATCATGCAAACAATAGATTCAGAATCTGTTTCAGGGGTTGCAAAATCAGGCTTAAATGTCGCTTTAGATCAGTGTTACTCAACCCTGCTCAACCAAGAGCCAAATTGTTGAAAAATATATTTGCAAGAGCCATAATCTAAGTGGTGTAAAGTGGCAATCAAAATAAGTTAAAGGTGGCAAAAGTGATCAGAGCAGCAAAAACTGTGAGAAACATGGCAAAAAAGGGCAGAATGTGGCAAAAATGGGTGGGAAATGGCCAAAAAATGAGTTCAAGCTGGCAAAAAAACTGTCAAAAAGTGGCAAAAATCTGAGAAAAGAAGGGAAAATGGGCTACGAGTTGCACTTAATTGCAAAAGGCAGCTTGAATTGGCTAAAAGTGGCAAAAAAGGATGAGAAATGGCCAAAAAAAATGAGTTCCAGGTGACATAAAATGGTCCAAAAGTGGCAAAAAGATGGCAAAAAATGAGTGAAAAGTGACTAAAATGGGCAAAAAAAAAAATCAGAAAAAAAGGTGAAAAAACAGGAATTAAGTGGAATTTAACTGCAAAAGGCAGCTTAATTGGTGAGAAGTGGCAAAAATAGGCAAAAGGGGGCAAAAATTTGCAAAAAGCAGGATAAAAGTGTCAAAAAAGAAGTGTCAAAAATGGGAACAATGTTTCAAGTTAAGAGATAAAAGAGCCACAAATCATCACAAAAGAGCCACATGTGGCTCTGGAGCCACACGTTGAGTATCACTGCTTTAGACGGTTTCAAAAGAAACATAAAATACAGACACACTCTATTTGGGTTGGAAGAATTAAAATAAGATTAAATCATGTAAGTCTGCTGATGTGGGGGCAAAAAAGAAGGGTTTGTGGGGAGGTGGTTGGACATGAATGTGCTTTGATACTTTAAAAGCTTCAAACCATTGAATGATTTGGGTCAAACATCAGACGAGATATTTTGAAACCATCTGCAACTTCTTTGCAAATGATGAAGTATTCTATTTGTAATATGGTGTGTCTCTCTGATACACAGAGTGGAAACTCAACAGCATTACGTCTCATATCACAAAGGGATATACATGACATCATGATATCTGGTCTCCTTACAATCGTCAGTATAGTCTTCGATCACAGGTTCAGAAGAATCTTCAGTCTTGACCCCAGTCCCTGATTATAAATGTCTCTCTGGAGCAGATTTCCTATCTGGTTCTGATCGTCCACCGTCATCTCCATGAGCTCCCTCCATTTCCTCCTATGTTTGGTTTTGAAGAGGCTCTGAAACCTGACCATCACTATGTTTGTTCATTAGTTAGCGATATAGCGAAGGAACCCTTTGTTCAAAAACAGACAACCTGTCAAGTGCTCAATAAGACTTTTTCAGAGGGTCCCTTAACAAAGTAAGAGCGGTTAAAGAGTTTCTCTCCTTTGTTCAGTGTGGACTAACATATGTCTGGTCAAAGAACCTTGTAGGGCAAATCTCTGACCACACTCAGAGCAGCTGAAGTGTTTGTCTCCTGAGTGTGTTATCATGTGCACTGTCAGGTGATGTTCGAGGGTAAAATTTTTACCACACACAGAGCAGCTAAAAGGTTTCTGTCTATTGTGAATTGTCATATGGTTGGCCAAAGAAACTTTTTGGGCAAATCTCTGATCACACTCAGAGCAGCTGAAGGGTTTGTCTCCAGAGTGAGTTCTCATATGTTTTGTGAGATGATGCTTGAGGGTAAAATTTTTACCACACTCAGAGCAGCTAAAAGGTTTCTGTCTATTGTGAATTGTCATATGGTTGGCCAAAGAAACTTTTTGGGTAAATCTCTGACCACACTCAGAGCATATGAAGGGTTTGTCCCCAGAGTGAGTTCTCATGTGTCTTTTCAAATTAGGTTTAGAAGCAAATCTTTTACCACACTCTGAGCAGTCAAATGGTTTCTCTCCTGTATGAGTTCTCTGGTGTCTGGTCAAAGTAGTTTTAAGGCTAAATTTTTTATCACACTCAGAGCAGCTGAAGAGCTTCTGTCTAGTATGAACTAACATGTGTCTGGACAGATTCGTTTTACGGTTAAAACTTTTTTCACACTGAGAGCAGCTGAAGTGTTTCTCTCCTGTGCGAGTCTTTATCTGTTTTGCCCCTTGATTTTCAGGGCTAAATTCTTTCCTGCACTCTTTAGAGTTGAAGAGTTTCTTTTTCGTGTGGACAAACACATGTCTGGTCAGATTTCCATTACGATTAAAAGTCTTTCCACACTCAGAGCAGTCAAAGGGTTTCTCTCCTGTATGACTTCGCATATGATATGTGACAAGATGTTTATGCTTAAATTGTTTGCCACACTCAGAGCAGCTAAAGGGTTTCTCTCCTGAATGAGTTTTCCTGTGTTTGGTCAGATAACCTTTATGACTAAACCTTTTCCCACAGTCAGAGCATTGAAAGAGTTTCTGTACTGTGTGTACCAACATGTGTTTGGTCTGGTTAAATCTTTCACCAGACTCAGGGCAGCCAGAAAGTTTTTCTTCTAAGTGTATTCTCATGTGTTTAGTCAAAGCTCCCCGCCGTGACAATCGTTTACCACATATAGAACAGCTGAAGGGTTTCTCTCCAGAGTGAATTCTCACATGTGTGGCTAAAATTCCCCGTCTGGAAAATCTTTTACCACACTTAGAACAGCTGAAGGGTCTCTCCCCTGTGTGAGTTCTCATGTGTTTGTTCAAAACACCTTGCCAGGAAAATCTTCTACCACACTCTGTGCAGCAAAATGGTTTCTCACCCGTGTGCATTCTCCTATGTTCTATTAGATGCCATTTCTGTTTACATATTTTTCCACACTCGGAGCAGCGATATGATTTCTTATTAGTCCTTCCTCTCTTCTTTTTAATGTTTTCCACTGTGTTTGAACCTGACTGATGCTCTGTTGGCTCCTTCCAATTGGTGCTGTCATCAGTCTCATTCCCAGATGAGTACTCAGTCTTGACCACAGTTTCTGGTTGTAAATCTCTCTCTGGATCAAAGTACCTGGCTGCTCCTGCTCCTCCACAGTCCTCCCTATCAGCACCTGTTTCATGAAAATGTGAGGACTGAGGTTTCGCTTCATCTTCTTCAAGCTTCACAGGGACAGGAACAAAAGTGAACTTGATTATATCAGCATTCTCTGAGCAGTGATTCTGCTCTCCCTCCTGACTACCCCACAATTCCTCTGGTTCATCTTTAATCTGTGGATAATTGGTAATATCCTGGTTCAGACTGGAGCCTCTGTCATGCTGATAAAGGGACACCTCTTCTTTAATCGCTGAAAGCTGTTGGAACTCCACAGGAAAAACTAAAATACAAAAGCACACATTTAGTAAAACTGTTTTGTTTTTAAACTAAAATGAAAACATAAATGTTATGATTGATGGCATTAGTTTAACAAGTTTCCCACAAAGGACATTTCTCTTTGATCCATGATCAATTTTTATTGATATTGTGCCTAACCTAACCTAACCTAACCTAACCTAACCTAACCTAAACAAAAGTTATATCAGGAAATTTTACTTAAAAGGGAAATCCAGGGCCCTCTCTTTTTACCATGCAATCTTTTACCATAGTTTGTCAGCTTCCTCAGTGATTAATGCACTAATGCAAATTTTTAAATGATCATCAATGACTTATTCTAACATTTCTGGGGTTGCCCAGTGTGAGAAGCACCAATTCGTTGGTAGTTATAGAGGTAAAAACCTGGCTGTTGGAGGACTTTGCATTTAAATCCTCACGTGACTAGGACTACATGTTTTGCAAGGTGGTATGTGAAGTAGAAGAAGAGGTAACAACATATAAAACATTGCCTCAGTAGTGTAAATGTTTATCAGTGTTTTTGAGGAGGATAACATGATTGGACTTGTAAACATGTTCCACAAAAATACAGCAGGGTCTTCATCCTCCATCCCAGGGGTTCTCCACCTTGGGGTCAGGACCTCCTTTTTTTCTGCCTATTTTTGCCTTCTGAACCAATTCTTGACTCTTACGACCAATGATTGACCCACTACTAACCCCCTTTTACACTTTTTACACCCAATTTTCCCATTTTAATCACATTTCACTGAATGACATGCCAATTTTTGTTAGTTTAACTAATTTCTGCCATTGTCTGCCTATTTTTTTTCCTTTATCAGTAACCTTTTATTGCAAGTTTATATAGTTTTTTCATCGCATTTCACCAAATTTCCACCCATTTTTGCCAATTTAAAGCCATAACAGCCACTTTTAAAACTCAATTTTACCACTAGTTATGCCTGTTTTTGCCACTTCTAACCCATTTGTGCTAATTTTAAAATCCAGTTTCACCACCTTTTCCACCATTTTTTAATTTTTTTTTTTTTTTGGCCATTTTTAACCATTTCAGCATTTTTAATCCATTTTAGTTATTTTTTAACAAAGCGATTTATATTTTTCAGAGGCTTTTTAATTAACAAATGATCAAAAAAGATTGTTTCTTTAATAGGAGAGGTTATTTTTTCAGGTTAAATATAAAATATGAATATCACGGCTTAACTTTACAATTGACCATAATTTTTTTTTCTTGCTCTCAAACATTTGTCACTTTGGATTAAAGTGTCTGCTAAAATGACATCGTAACATTTTGCTGGCCTCCATGGGCCCCCAGTTGGGTTGGGTGCCAGAAAGCTCTCCCCTTTATCTCCCTAATGGACGGCCTTATCTGCACATGACTATTCTTGAATGTGCATGACTGTTTAACCATCTTCAGGTACAGTGGGGTCCCCGGTCTCTGGAACCTTTATTTTGGGGGTCGTGGGCTGAAAAGGTTGAGAACCACTGCTCCATCCAACTATTATCTTCTGCTTATCCAAAGCCGGGTCACAGTGGAAGCAGGCTAAGCAAGTCAACCCAGACATCTCTCCCCGTCGACATTTTCCAGCACTTCCTTGGAGATTACAAGGCCTTCCCAGGCCAGATGAGATATAAATAACCCCTCAAACATGTTCTGGCTCTACCCTGGGGTCTACTCCTAATTGGGCGTGCCTAGAGACCTCCAGTGGGAGGTGGTCAGGAAGAGTCCTAATCAGATGCCTGAACCACCTCAACTGGTTATTTTGGCACAAAGGAACAGTTTCTCTGAATGGCCAAGCTCCTCACCATATCTCTAAGGCTGAGGCCAGCCACCCTCCTAGGAAATCTCATTTTGACCAAGTGAACTCACGATCTCATTCTTTTGGTCTTTACACAAAGTTCATGACCATGTTAGAACAAGGATCGACCAGTAAATTGAGACATTTACCTTCCGGTCCAGATCCCTCTGCATCACAACAGTCCGTTACAACATCTGCAGAACTGCTGACACTGCACCATCAGCCAGTCGATCTCATGTTCCACTCTACCCTCACTTGTGAACGAAACCCCAAGATACCTGACTTTCTACACCTGAGGCAAGGACTCACTCCCTACCTGGAGGAAGCAATCCATCGTTTTTGGCAGAGAACCGTGGCCTCAGATTTTGAGGTGCTCACCCTCATCCCAACTTCTTTGCACTCAGCTACAAACCTCTCCAGTGTCTGCTGAAGGTCTGCAGCAGAAGAAGCCAACAGGTCCACATCATCTGCAAAAAGCAGAGATGAAATTCTGAGGTCCCCAAACCAAAAACCCTCCTCCCCTCAAATGCGACCTGAGATCCTGTCCATGAAGGAGCAGCCCTGGCGGAGGCCGACATGTACCAGAAACATGTCCGACTTTGTGCTTAGGATGCACACACAGCTCTTGCTTTGGTAATACAGGGACCTGATGGGTCTCCATCCTATGGCTGATTCCGAAGGCATTTGAACACTGGAGAAAGTTTACCTAAGAAAATACTGGTTATTTTAGTCATCAGAAGTAGGAAATTATTGGTTGAAAAAAACCTGTTTGTGCATCACTACCTGCTGCAGCTGATCCCAACGAGGCAGGCCAGATTCCAGATTTGGGACAGAGGAAGCAGACTCCTTTGCTGTGGGACAGAGGACTAGCTCTATACGTGAGCTTCACGACTCGGGTCTTCTTTTATGGTTCATGTGAGTTTGTAAAACCAGTCTACATGTATTTTTGGGGCCCAGAAAAAAGCTTACATCAAAATCCAGGAGATGGATTCAAGAGACCGTGAAGTCTTTGAAATCTCAAAATGAAGCGCATCAAAAAATCTACAGATGATAGTTATTCTTTGATAACCACTTTGATCACACTGCTAGTTTTAACTCGTAATTTACTCTCGATAAATCTAAGTTATCAGGAGCTAGCTGTGGCTAACGCTGTACTATGTAGATGTGAACGTTAGCTAAAGGCTACATTTAAGGTAAATAAAAAGTGTAAAGAAAAAGAATGAAAACAAACCTGAAAGATCCCGAATCTCGGACATTTTACGGACATACAAGAGGCAAGGAAGTAAAAGAAAAGTCAACTCTGAACATTTCTCTGAGTATTTCTCTTCTCCTACAAGATGCTGAATCGTCCAAACACATAAACCGAACCCGGCGGAAAAGGTCCGCCAAAACCCGGAAATAAAAACACCACTTCCTATACACACATCTGGCCTTCATAATAAAACATCTTTTACTACACAACTTCTGATTATACTCTTTTTAAATCAAAACAAAGCAACAAAATCCATCTTTGGATTGGACTGTCACTGACAGTCAGAATCCACTCAAGGAGCTGATCAGACACCAAAATTAAATAAATACATAAATAGATACATAAAAATATTTAAATTTAAATTTAATTATTTACTTGATTTGATAGTTTCCAGTCAATGGGGATTTGAAAAACTCAACCTGCTCCAAAAATTGACACCAGATGCTTAGTGATATACAAACAAAATATACAAGTAAATTAAACAGTCATGTCTCAGTCAGCAGAAAAAGTAGGTAATATTATAGCAAATACAAAATTTGTCATTAATATAAGACTTGCCTTTATGTGACGCTTTCTTTAACTTATTTCATTATCACTCTTTTATTCATTTTGTTGCTTTCACTGCAAATAACCTTGACCTTTCCTTCCGTGGCCATCTTATTAACATCTGATCAAATTCAAATTTTATTTAGTTTTATTTATTTCGTTTTTTTTTTTTTTTTGTACCTGTTCCTTCACTTTTTATCTGCTATTAATCATCTTTTTTGTGTTTTATTGCTAATGATGTGATGCCATCTTCTTATCTGTGTGTTCATGATTTTACTTTCATATAACATCATACTGTCTTTCCCTAAATATTTTCATCTTTTACTACTTTAACTGCCTTCAAGACCATCTATGTCTTTCCCTTTCCTTTCAATTATGCTAATATCATAGACATCTGTGTCTCAGTTTGTTCTGACTTTCTGTTTGATTATCATGACTTTGTTTGGTTTATTAGTGATTTGTTTATCTTGTGAATCCCTGAGTTCTTGCTTTTGCTATGTCTGTTAAAGCATGTTGTAAACATTTGTTTTTAAAGGTGCTATATAAATAAAGTTATCATTATTATAAAACATCACAACACTCAAAAGACCAGACTGTGTTTCAGTTAAGTATTAACACTAAAACCACTACAGTTAGTACTTTGAATTACTATTTACTTCAGACCTACTGATGACATTAAGAGTAGATAACACATTTGCTTAAAACTAACTACAGTACACTGTGGCTCAAATAAGCAAGCTTGCTCTAGAAATGATATTTGGCTTATACAGGGTTTTATAATCCATTCATACGTTCATCTATCAGCTCATAGTGACTCAAGGAATACAATTTGCCAATGTGTTAATGGAAAATATGTCCATTTCATACTGTTCTGTAACTGTGGTAGGATCCTCTGAAACCCAGGCCTAAAAGGCTCGGTATTTACAGCATCTCTCAAAATTGGGAGGTTTTCTGCCCTGTGGTGCAGTGTTAATTTTGTTGACTAAAACTATGACTGAAAATGTTTGTCAACAGCCTTTTTTCATGACAAAAATTAGACTAAAATTACCCAAAATAGATCTGTGATGACTAAAAGTGACAAAAACTAAGTTTAGTTTTTGTCAAGATGACTAAAACTAGACTAAAATGTAATGTAGTTTTCGTCAGACATTTTTTCTCCACTGTGGGTAAATCTGTCCAAAAAAAAAAAACAAAAAAACAATGCAGCTGTAGCTATTCTGCCTCTCGGCTGTAGAAAGCAGGGACCCCAGGTTTGGCAGAATGCAGAGAACACACTACCATGATTAATACTACTAAAATATGAGGATTTTTAAGGACTAAATCTAGACTAAAATGTTTTGAATTTCCATCAACTAAAACTAGACTAAAACTTTAATGAACACAAATGACTAAAATGTGATTAAAACTAAATTGCACTTAATTTAAAGACTAAAACCAAGACTAAAATAAAAATAGCTGCCAAAATTAACTCTGCTGTGGTGTGAGTGAAAACAATCTTTCCAGGCTAAATAGATCCATGTCAACACCCGATGCAGAATCTGTTTAAAGGTTTGCCGGTATAGACACAGATCCAGTAAGGTTGGAAGAATGCAATTCCAAACCCATTAAAAACAAACAAACAAACAAACAAACAAATTCTCTGCAGGAGATTCTGCCAAAACATTCCATAACATTTGGGAGCCCTTTTTTTCTTATATCAAATTTCTAACCCAGATAGACACCTTAATTTGAAGAGTCCCGCCTCACCCACCTTTCTGTTTTTTGTTGGTTTGGTATATCTTTTTCATTTTTTATTATTTTTCTTCTTATCATTACAATTGTTTGTTTGAGAATGGGAGGGTAATTTGGGGTTGTGTTGGGTTGATCTGTTTGTTCTATGACTAAAGTAGGTAAACCTGTTTTAAATAAAGCACAACAACTCTGATTTCTTACATTTAATTTTTTAAATCTTTAATGTTTGAACCCTGTTGTTAAATTCATTCAATACACATATTAAAAAAAAGTTGGAAGAATAAGAAAAAAATGAAAGGGGCAGAATATGCATCATGTCTGCAAGTTTGGGGGCAAAACTGAGGTTTTGTGGAGAGATGGCCCTCTTGTTAGAGTTTGGGCATTAAAGTGCTTTTTTCAGTAAAAGCTTTAAACAGTGAATGTTTTGTGTCAAAAATCAGACAAGTGTAAAACAGTTATAATCATTGGCAACAGATATAACATTTAATGTTGATATGGGTTATCTACACGATACTCAAGAGTGGTGTCTCAACAGTGTACCAGCTCATATCACCAAGGGGCATTCATAATTTCTCAAAGTTTAAATTTACTGATGTTCTCTGATCTCCTTACAGTCATCTTCACAGTCTTGGATATCAGGTTCAGAAGATCTGTCAGTCTTGGCCTTTTTCTCTGGTTCTGATCTACCACAGTCCTCTCCATCAGCTCTTGTTTCTGATTCCATTTCCTCCTAGATTAGGTTTTGAAGAGCCTCTGAAGTTTGACTGTCATAACACTTGTGCATTGCTCACTGATGTATCCAAGGAAAACATTGCTGCAAAATTATTTGTAAGTTCTGTCAAGTGTTGATGAGACTTTTCAGAAAGTCCTTTAACACACATAGAGTGGTTAAAGAGCCTCTCTCATTTGTCCAGTGTGAACCAGCATATGTCTGGAGAGAGAACTTTGTAAGGTAAATCTTTGACCACACTCTGAGCAGCTGAAGGCTTTGACTCCCGAGTGTGTTACCAAATGAACCGTCAGATGATGTTTAAGGGTAAATCTTTTACCACACTCAGAACAGTCAAAGGGTTTCTCTCCCGTATGCGTTCTCCTGTGTCTGGTCAAAGTAGTTTTTAGGCTAAACTTTTTATCACACTCAGAGCAGCTGAAGGGCTTCTGTCTAGTGTGAACAAACATATGTCTGGACAGATTATTTTTGCGGTGAAAACTTTTTCCACACTCAGAACAGCTGAAGAGTTTTGCTGTTTTTTGAGTTTTCATTGGTTTAATCACTTGATCTTTAAGGCTAAATCCTTCCCTATACTCAGTGGAGGAAAGTAGTTTATCTCTCGTGTGAAAAAACATGTGCTTGGTCAGATTTTCATTGCGATTAAAACTTTTTCCACACTCGGAGCAACTAAAGGGTTTCTCTCCTGTGTGACATCTCATATGGTATGTGACATGATGTCTAAGCTTAAATTTCTTACCACACTCAGAGCAGCTAAAGGGTTTCTCTTCTGAATGAGTTTTCCTGTGTTTGATCAGATTGTCTTTATGACTAAAACCCTTACCACAATCAGAGCATTGAAAGGGCTTCTCTGTTGTGTGACCTAACATGTTGTTGGTCTGGGTAAATCTTTCATCAGACTCAGAGCAACCAGAGATTTTCTCTTTTGTGTGAGTTCTCATGTGTGTGGACACAAATCCCTGTCGGGAGAACCTTTTACCACACTTAGAACAGCTGAAGGGTTTCTCCCCTGTGTGAATTCTCATGTGTTGGGTCAAAACTCCTTGCCAGGAAAATCTTTTACCACACTCAGAGCAGCCAAAGGGTTTCTCTCCTGTGTGAATCCTCATGTGTTCCATTAGATGCCCTTTCTGTTTACATATTTTACCGCACACAGAGCAGCAATGTGATTTCGTCTTTCTTCTCTTATTTTTGATGTTTTCTTCTGCAGTTAAACTTGACAGGTGTCTAGTTGTCTGTGTCCAATCAGCACTGTCATCAGTCTCAGCCCCAGAGGAGTCCTCTCCATCAGCTCCTGTTTCCATCTGTTCAGTTTGTCTGTGATGAAGCTGTGAGGACTGAGGTTTCTCTTCATCTTCTTCAATCTTCACAGGGACAGGAACCAAAGTGAACTTGATAATAGCAGCATTCTCTGGCCAGTGAAGATGTTCTCCCCCCTGACTGCTCCACAGTTCTTCTGGTTCCTCTTTAATGTGTGAAGGCTCCGTAATC